>NC_134784.1:7058715-7061215 GCF_046742065.1 Oratosquilla oratoria
CCGAAGGTTGTAGTTAAAACATTGACCAGATTTTAATCAGGCAAGGTCTTCCACATATTGAAGAAATTGAGAGATTAAAAAGGTTACTTCATACGAGATAGAACTAAGTTTTCATGAGGAATGGTTATAATAGGAAAGACTGGGAAGGAGTAATTTGGTGTTTTTCTTTTCACTGGAAGGAAATCTTTCCTACCTGTTGAACAAAATCGCACAAGGGCTACGTGACTTGGAGGGGTAGTGGTAGTAAACTTAACCCTCTTCGCTATGCAGGAGGTCCCCCTGCATCCGTCCCGCTCTGGAAGAGTAGAATGGCCTGGCAACAGAACAAAACACACACACACACACACACACACACACACACACACACACACACACACACACAACTCGATGGCGCAGCGGTAGCGTTCGCAACCGCTGATACAGCGGTCCGAGTTCGAATCCCCCCCCCCTCGGCTGAAATGATTTTAGTATCGCTGCGCTGTAAGACGTTACTCCAACTCTTGTGGGCGATGAATTGTGTGTGTTTGTGTGTGCGTGTAAGGTCACACCATTACCCACAGATCGGTCATATGTGAACTCTGAGCTCTTATCCGGGAGGGTAATAGCTGTTGATCACGAGTCCAACACGCGATCCAAGACCATGGTGAATTACACATACGCACACACACACGTGCACACTAGGTATGTTAGAAATTTAGAGAATAGGAGACGGGACTCGACGAGTGTTGCTCCTTTCCTGTCTACTAAAATTAGGTAAACAAACACGCACACGCACCGTTCTCGTCCTCTAACGACATTGTGTGATGGGGACCACGAGCGATTTGGTAACACATGTTTGTAGGTCCGAAAGCTTGCTGAAGGATGAACGATCCTCGGTTTGCCAAGAGCTCTCTGTTCACTGGAATGCAGAATTAAAGTGATGGAAACGTGGACAGGTTGTATCTGAAGCTGGTATGATGAAATTTGTTAACACAAAGAAATTATGTATATATACGTATAGAAGGGAGCATGGGAATTTTTTCCTAGTTGAATACTATGATAAGGACGTAGAATGGTAGCCCTATTCTAGAATCCTCATTGCATCTGAGATATACATGGAAAGTTACCTAAGAACAGCAAAAGGGTGACACACTTGTATTAAAGTATAATTGGAAAATTGAATAAAGAGTGAGGTGAGATGTTGTGTCACATTGTCTGGCACCACCCAGCCTACTACCGGTGCCAAAGAATGACGTCAGAGCGCCCTGAAACTGTGCCAAAAACACCTGAAGCTCCTCCACAGCACTTCGCATGACCTTGCCTGACCTAAGCTGCATACAACCCCTCTCCATTGACCATTCTCTCTCTCTCTATCTAACTATCTATCTACATCTATTTCTTTCACTCACGCACTCACTCACCCATTCACTCACTCACTCACTCACTCACTCACTCACATACACACACACACGTACACGCACGCACTCACGCACGCACGCACGCACTCACACGCACGTACACACACATATACACACACGCACGCAAGCAAACAAGCAAGCACGCGCACACATACACACACAACACAACACGACACAACAGATGCACAGTATTGGGTGTGCCTGTTCTAATCTCACTGGCCATTACTTTGTTCTTATTTTTTTTTTTTATGTCCTCCCTGTTTTCTTGGTTTTTACTTTATGCCAGTTAGTTATTCTTGTTAGGGGTGATTATTCCGGAACCAAGCCCATCGATTCCAAAGAAAGGCGTGCATGACGTTTATTCGAGTAGCCTGCCGCCAAGTTGTTATTATCATTATTATTATTTATTATTATTATTATTTATTATTGTTATTATTATTATTATTATTCATTTATTTGTTTATTTATTTATTTTTTAACTGACTTAAAATTTTCTTACGTTATCGCCCCTAACCTTACTTGGGTCAAATCTACGAAGGAGCACAGGTCTCCTAGATATAAAGAAAAATCGCCATGAGCTTCGAAAAAGAAGTAATCGCCAAAGCTCTTAGCTGTCTGGAATTCGTTAAGGACGAGAGATCCATTTTCAGCTGAAGCGAACCACCTGTCATTCGTCAGAAGAGAATATTAAACTCTAAAATCCAAAGGGGTGAAGATGTTCGTCATGGGACGTGATCTGGCGAAATGATCGTAATTCATCTGAGGGGAGGAAACCAGCCACCACATCATGAAGGTTCTCATCCTTCGAATTCGTACTTTAGTATACACTGACTCTGGTTTCCGAGATAGCTGGATGCTGTGCCGTCACCCAACCCTAAGGCTGAAGCAGGAAGCAGTCAGATTCATGGCACCTTGGCCGAAAGCGGGCAGCGCCCTTTGGAGACTGCGCGGTGGATGATCAAGCATTCCCCGTGCGTCACGGGACCGGTTCCCTGCAGATGCCAAGGTCCTCCGGTGCCCGACCCCATCGCACACTTGACCTTGTTGGCTTCCCTCTTAAATGAGGTGTTCGGGTGTTTTGACGGCCCCTTGGGTAATTGCTG
>NC_134784.1:7063715-7068715 GCF_046742065.1 Oratosquilla oratoria
GTCCTCTTCCTTCTTCCTCGCTCGCCCAGTAGCAGCACATCCACGAGAGGAAGAAGACCTCCATCATTCCTTGCTCGTCGCAGTCCATAGCGACAGAACGAACGCGGACTGCAATGTCGTTCAGACTCGCGCGCCATATTTTCTCTTGCCTCCAGAACCCAGGCGGTCACTCCCATTCCTTTTAGAACACTCTCCTCTTTATTACATATACTGTTGCCCTTGCCTGCATCTCAGCAGCCATCCTCCACCGCCCAGACACAAGTACAACTGCCTCCCGCCCCCACCTCCGGATCAAGTCTCGGATGGATTCCGTTGACATTTCCATCGTGAATGTCTTCTTTTATCTGAAAAAGAAAATATTGTAATCAAAGTCGTTTTTACTCAGACAATTCTCAACTGTCGGCGCTGGTGAATCCCGTTGAATTCCTGTGTGATAACCCCTTAAGACAGCCATCCGGTCCCATGGAATGTAAGACACACACACACACACACACACACACACACACACACACACACACACACACACACACACACACACACACACACACACACACACACACACACACACACACACGCACGCACAAAAAAAATCAACAACAGCAAAAACGTCCATTTCTTGTTCGTCGTCATTTCATTGGCATTGAAATCGCCTTTCCCCTAAAACAACGAATTGTGTTTGGCCATGTTTTGCCCAATGATGTGTGCTTAGATACAACATCGAGGAAAGAACGATTGATATGCTATAGAAATGACCATCACGGCCTCAACAGTATAGTAGTCTGCAGTCAGGTGGCGGGGACTCCCACGGGTTTCTTGCCCATGGGCTGAATGACCTTTGGGACAACAAATATGAGGGACCAATAGGCTCCTACCCTTACTTAAAGAACTATAACTTCCGCGCTCACTTTTCCTGCCTCTCACTCTCTGACCCCGGCCTTCTGAAGCCTTCTTTGCATCTCCCCGTTCCTCACCCCTTCTCCTTACCTTCTCCATCTTTTCCTTTAATTTTCTCCATCTCCTATTCCCTTCTTTCTTCCACCTCCTAGTTTGTTGTCTTCTAGGTCTAGATTTTCCTATTCTTGTACTTTCTATCCATTCGCATTACCAACCTACACATTCGTTGCCGTTTGTTCCCTCCCTCTTCCCTTTTCTCTTCCAACACGCACCCCACCCCCCACCTTACTAGGTCGGGCACCTCCCTACCTCCCTCCTTCCTTCCCTCCCTACTCCCTACTCCCGGCCGCTCCCACCTCCTCCCATTACCGCGCAGCTAAATCCGTGCTGCCAGGGCTCCCCTGCACCAACAGCCTCAACGTAAACAAGCTAAAAACATCTTCAAAAGAAGAGCTAAAGAAAAATCTTGAATACAAAAAAAAAGGGAAGAGTTTGGGGGAGATATAAGTCTGGCCGTAGGCCCACAACATAAGCCATGACAGCCTGATGTGAATTAAAATTGACATAGGTAGAGGGATTTGAATAATTGTGAACATTTAAGAAAACTCTGAAGCATGCTTTGAGACCGCTTCAGTTTGACAAATCGTTTCATCCTCAAATGCACAGACGGGTCGCACCAGGATGAATGAAATCGCCTGGCGTCAAATCTTTTGAGTAAACATAAGGCTTTACAGGTTGTGTGTGGTAGGCGTAGATTGGCAGTATTTTTCTCCACGTGTTTCGTTCGACCTTGGTCAAATCGGATTGAACAGCGCCTGCTTGCGGTTTGTACAGAATTCTCCTTTCCCACGTTTACAGCCCCATGTAACTGAATAAAGTAGTCAGCATAAAAGACAATCCGAGACTTTTGTGTTGGAAAGCATGTACGTGGAGTTGTGTATGAGTGGTAAATAGATTTCATTTCGTATAGTGCCAACCTTGGCTTTGGTGTCAGTGTTGACGCTTATGGAGAATGTGGTGCCAACATTCATACGGAGGGAGAGCTCAGGGCCAGAGGGTTGGTGTCAAGAGTTTGTCTGTCACTCTTCGCTTTGCCCTTCCTCTCGCCCTCAAGTCACCGAAATCCCTTTCCCGTGACGGCGATTATTTTTCTTAAACTTCGTCACTCCTCAGCTTCGACTCTCCTCTCCATCACTACTGCCACCAAACACTACGAACACTTCCACCAATACCATCACCACAACTTCTGCTACCACCAGAAAAATAAACATCACCACCACATCCATCATCACAATCATCACCACCGCAATCATCATCAACACAACCACCACCATCAGGGCGTAATATCATATGTCCCCTCCTACGGCATATATCTGTATTATTCTCTCAAAATTCAATTTTCTTTCCAGTTCTTTCCACTGCCGTATTTCTCCCCAGCCCTTCAACTTCTTCCCCTCTCATTCCTTGCCAACTCCCCCCTACCCACGTCCTCCCACACATACACCCATGCTGTGAACGCCTAAAGAGTGGCCTGGAAAGCTGTGCTGAGGCTATGGCAATGCGGATGATTCCTTCTTCTTCTTCTTCGTCTTCCAGTGACCCAGTTGGCTAATGATCATGGCAGCCGGTTTTCAGGCCATATATTTATGTCTGAGATGAGTTAGGAATTCGTGGGCTGTATAGGCGTTAATGTCATTACCCGCATTCTCCTTTTCTACATTCATGACGTTAGAATTCCTGTAATAATTGCACCAAAGTTACTGCTTGTTGACGCTGCTACTGTCAAGCTTGTTGGTGTAGTTACGGGTCTTGTTATGCCGATTGTGATCATCGTATAGATTTATTAGCATTCCACTGTTATTATATTTTCAGTCTTGTAATCTCAGACGATATATTGGCTTTCGGGACACCGGAGCACCTAGCATCTTCATATTCATCATCTTTGAAAAAAAAATCTTTTTAACTTCAATTTCTTCTCCATCTCCCTCTCCTTAATCAATTACCGTCATGGTCTGTTCTACTTAATCCTTTTCTCTCTTTTCCAGTCTTGTCCATTTCTTGATAGTGTCACATCAGAATTATTTTGATGTCTGAATGATGTTTGCTGTTTGTACTAAATAGTCGCGTTTTGTGAAATGTTGTTTTCATTGATATTTAAGTGTCACGTATGAAGTAAAACTTCTCTCGGTTCTTGTACAACCCTGAAGACTCTGTGAGTTTTATAAACTCATTCTTGTACCACCATCTTCCGCCTGGCATCTTCTTCTAGTGCTTACTATTTCACAGCATCCAGTCAGTAACACACTTTAATCATGCGTAATTACGTCTGCCTATGTGTTTCCCCCAATTTAATTTCTGCTCATATAACGTCACTGTGAGATATCATAGAGCTATAAGCTACGTTTTCTTTATACGTTTGCTCTCATTTATAGTTTATATCAAGGGCCTTTTCCCCCATATAAGGGAGGTAGCCAGCCAAGACACACATCCATTCTCACCCACCTCCCATCGTCTCCCTTTCATCTTAGCTCCTCTTGGATTAAGGAGCGTCCGTGTCTCTTACCCACTGCCAGGTTCAGATGCAATGCAGCAGGACACACCACATACACAACGCACCTTATTCTGACTCATTCTCCACACACACACACACACACACACACACACACACACACACACACACACACACACACACACACACACACACACACACACACACACACACACACACACACACACACACACACTCTCTCTCTCTCTCTCTCTCTCTCTCTCTCTCTCTCTCTCTCTCTCTCTCTCTCTCTCTCTCTCTCTCTGTGTGTGTTTCTCTGCTGATTATTTTTCAAGTGCTTTTCTCTTTTTAAGAGTCCCTACTTTACCAAGTGTATGACTCCATTCCTTCGGCACGATATTGTCCCTAAGGCTAGAAGCGGTGGTTGTCATCAAAGAAATATCGGAAAATATCCTACTCTCTCTTGATTGTGTCATCTTCGAAGTTTCAAATCCATAGACCAAGGATAAAAAAGTATTAGTTGTATAGCTGGCGCTTCAGATATAGATATAGAATTTCGCATGATGTTCCAGTATTGAAAAAACACATTTTACTAAACGGTAACACGTTTGCTGGCGAAGATTCATTACAAAATATATCCTCAGTCGTCAGATTGAAATCTTTGTGGATGAAAATGTCAACATAAAAGAAATAATAGGAAACGATGGAAAAATAATTCTATAAATCATCCAGATAGTTCAGCAACATTAATAAAGAAAATCTCTTCCAAGTTTAGATGCACTGCGTTTGAGATTTTGTTTGGTTGTGGTACCCATACTTCCTTTATTCTACTTTTTTGTTGTTGTTATGTGCACATAGTAGCTGTGTTGTCTGCGTGAGCTTGATGATTAATGTGTTTTGACAATGGTCGTGTAGATAGATGCCTTGTTTTGGTACCAGTGGTTATGGGATCCTCATAGTTTGTTGGTTTAGATACTGGGTGGGGAGGGTAGTAATACCATGCTGATGTGCAACGTCTCTTACAGTGTGATATGAATGGCTGAAGCTTCCAACCCCGAAACTATTACTGAATGTGTTGTTCCTCATACGTTATTTATTCTGAAGTAATGATGTCCCTGTGTTGATAACGGCAGTAGTCAGCCTATGGTGAGTGTAGAAGTGAAAAAAGGGAGGACGACAGTACCTTGGTCGGATGTGTTTTGTTACTTTTGTACAATGTTGGTGAGGGAGGACGTTCCCCTGCAGGAGAAAGGTTCAGTCGTTGTCCAAGGTGAAGGTAATTGGTATGCAGACGGGCGAAGAAGGGTCGGCACTGATGGCGAGATTCTGCATCAGATTTTTTATTTTTCAACATGGCGAGACCTTCTTCATACTAATGCTGATAAATATTTGGTTTGCAGTACTCCGATTTCGTTTAACTGTAGTTTTTCATAGTTTCACAATACTTGGTTAATTTCAATGTGTACATCTTGTTTGAATTATTATTGCAAATCCTGACATGATTTCTTGTTTCTGTTAGATCTCCGCCAAGATCAAATGATCAGATTGTGGGAGTAAGATCAAGCAGGAGTCAGAAATAGGTCTGCAGCGTTGCAGG
>NC_134784.1:7073715-7081215 GCF_046742065.1 Oratosquilla oratoria
TTTTTCTTCTTCTCTTCCTTCTCCTCCTTCCTCTCCTCCTGGTCTCCCTCCTTGTCCACCTTCTCCTCCCCTCTTCTTTCTTCTTCTTCGTCTCCTCCTCCTCCTCCTCCTTCCTTGTTCTTCTCCTCCTCTTAACGCCCTCGGATACTTTGCTATTCACGTCATTTTTACCTCTGGTTTGCCTTTTTATCGCGCGTCTGGTGTAAGGGTACGGACAGGGACGGGGGTTAAGGATGACTGAGGGATTGTATGGAGGACTCCCCCCACCCCACCCCCAGCACCACCCCATCCCATAATAGCACTTCTATTTGGAAGCTTTTGCGGTGTACAAGGCGTCTGGGTTTTGTGTACCAGCTGAATAGGGGCCCCATTTCACTGTAAACTGTCCAGAGGTTCTTAAAGGATCCTTCTTGTAGGATTGGAGGATTTTCCACAGGGTGGTTTTTTTTTCGGGTTGCATGGTTCGTCGTTCGGATTGCTTTTAGATTCCAGGCTCGGTTTAGTGGGACTTTACGACCGGGGAAGGTCGGGTGGGGCGGTGTTGACCTTTGGAGAAAGTAGCCCGCTTGTAAGCCAGTCAGGGATGTGGTCGTCATCACCGTCGACGTCGCCGCCGTCCCGGTAGGGTAAAGAAAGTGGAGTACAATGGAGCAGTGACGTTGCTGGCCTGTGGATGGAAATAGCAGAGGTGTGATGTCATAGGGGAGCCCAGTGGCTGTAGGAGTGATGTCACTTTGACCTCACATTGACCTCACTCGTGCCAAAGAGGGTGTCGTGTCGTGACGAGGAGTCTGTAGCATGGGATTTTTTTTTTTTTTTTCAGAATCGATTCAGTTCATGAAGAATCAACACGATTCACGAATCGTGTTGATATTCGCTGCACTAGTTTCAATGTAACAGTTTATTACGCCAGCCGATTCGAGTCGATTCAAATCATGCCGATTCGCCTTTGAGTAATAAACGGTCACATTGAAACTAGTGTAGCGATTCATGAATCGTTTGGTGTAAAAGCAGCCGTAGTTTCTTCGCAGAGGCTTCTGAGTTAAATGCGCAACCCATACAGAGGTGTTAGTGATTACTTCTGACTTAAAGTCCTTTCGTTACCGTCGGTGTCCCATGTTTAAGGTGTGTGCTTGAGGAATACAGCTTTTGTTGTTTTTTATGTCTCGTTAAAGAAAAAAAAAGATAAATCAGGCTCATATTTGAATAAAAAAGAAAGAATTAGCAAAGTGTTGAATAGCTGATTTAATAAAAATCTTGTTGTTGTTTGCTAAGTAGGGTTAACAACCTAGAAGGCTTCAGTGCGCAAAGAAATCAACTCGTTTTCTGGGCACGCTTGAAAGTACTTATAGTAAACTTCCTAACGGGGATAAAGATCGGCTGGAGGATCACGGGATTTAGGGTCTTCCTTCCTTACGGCCGGGGTTTAAACTTGGAGAAGGATTAAGCCTGCCCTCATTTTATTCTTTTTTTTTTCGGGGGGCGGGGCGGGGCAAGAAGGCCCATTAGGGGCCAAATCCTCCCTCCAACGGCTAACTTTATCCCTCACAGTTTTCATGACCAGAGTTTCCGCCTCGTGGCTCTTCGATCTCCATATTTATTCTGCTCTTTACTTTAACTCCACTTAACCTTACAGAGCAGTATTGGCAGCGGGTCTTCAACTTATATATATATATATATATATATATATATATATATATATATATATATATATATATATATATATATATATATATGTATATACATAATAATAATAATATTCTCTCGCTTTTTGGCCGTATTCGTTTTAGCTTTCCATTCCCTATATTTTTATCATACAATTTCCAAGTGTGCAGCATTTTTTCCTATTTTGCATTGTGTAACTACCTTTTCCTTTTTATGTGTCACCCTTTTTCTGTCACTGGTCTTCTTCAAATTAGGTATACATCTCAAATTTTTTGTTATACTTATTCATTCACTTGAAATTATAATCTTCCTCTCTCTTTCACACATTACCCCCATCTTTCATCCATCAACCTTCTCTCTCTCTCTCTCTCTCTCTCTCTCTCTCTCTCTCTCTCTCTCTTCTTTTCTGTCTGCCTGTACATGCGTGCATGCGTATTCACCCACATTATGTACGTATGTTAGATATAGTTTCTCATTCGTTATCCTGCATTCTTCCGCTGCTTCATGATGATCTCGATCTTACTGCTCTTGGTGAGAAATTCTCTCTTTCGCTCTCTCTCTCTCTCTCTCTCTCTCTCTCTCTCTCTCTCTCTCTCTCTCTCTCTCTCTCTCTCTCTCTCTCTCTCTCTCTCTCTCTCTCTCTCTCTCTCTCTCTCTCTCTCTCTCTCTGTATGTTCTGTATGTCTCTGCAAGTTTATTTCTTCTTTGTCTTTGCCATTTTCCATAGCTGCTCACTTCTTAGTGATTTCCGTTTTTCGTTCATCCGTTCATGCCTTCTTTCCCCAATGTGTTCACCACATGTTTTTCTCTGCTGATGTTCTCGTACACACCTTCCAGATCTTTCTGTAGTCGAGAAACCGTTGTCGTGTGATTCATACTGCACAGACTGCTACAAGGCTATTGTCGTCATCACTCCTATGGTGGGGAGAGGGTTAGAATTCTTCGTTTACATTTTTTTTCTTGTTGTTCTGTTGATCAACAGAGAAGCCTTTAATTGTTATACAAGGACATCAGATCTCGCCCCTCCCCCACCACCACCACCCCCGCATCCTTGTGGTCGTCTGCAATCGTCACTTTTCCCCATTTATTTTCCATTTTTTATCTATTCGTATATATTTTTATCGAGTTATTTGCTTCCTAGTATGCCAGTTAATTTTATTGTTTGCCTAAGAACTATATTATAATTATTTATTTATTGTCTTACGTTAAACATCATTCATCTTTTATATCTTCACTGCTTTATCGAATATAATTTTCTTGCATATTCTTTAGCCCTCCTTTACCATAGTTTCTGTCAAAGCTATCTTTTCTCTCCACGTACTAACATTTTCTTACCTCTTTTCTTTTTGACTCCTTCCTTACCTCCTTTTTCCAACGTCTTCCTCAATTCTCCTCTTAGGCCATTTGATTTAGCCTTTCCGCACATCTACCACTACTCCAGCGTTCTTCTACACTCCATCTTTACTGCCCCCGCCATCCCTTCCTCCTTGCCTCTCCTCCCTCCCCTCTCCCGTCCTCGCCTCCTCTTTCATAGAGCAAAAAGTAGTCTGACTACTCCTTTCAGACAGAGGCTCCCCTGGTGTGTGGCGCCCGTAGTAGTAGTCGCGGTGGCGATGGCGACGATGATAGTACTAGTCATTTCACTGTTATCATTCCTACTTAGCCTCTTCGCCGCCTAGAAAGTGCCACGAAGATGAATAGAATAGTTTGGCGGGAGACAGAATACAAGAAAATGACACTCGATACGGAAGGCGTCGAGACGACGGTGTTACTGCAGACGGTGATGATGGTAGCAGTGATTTCATCGGTAAATGCCGGCGTACGTGTTGCTGGCGTTGGCAGAGGTCGCTGTTATAAAGCTGTGACGATTATTGTTAACGTGCTGAGTTCGATGTTTGTGTAATTGCGATAGTAGTAGGGATGGGGAGAAATATGGGAGAGGCAGGACGACGTGGGCTGCATAATGATGGGGGGAACACGCGTCAGGGTCAGGGTGTGGGGGTTGGGATGGGGTGGAGAGTCGTAGGAGTTCAGGTGTCTAGGACTTGGTGCGTCTTCGAGGCCTTCGGAGAGAGGAAGTGTGCGCGAAAGGCGACGGTAGCGCACCTGTGGGTTAACCTAGTAGATAGACTCACCATCAAGATGGCGTCTTTAAGTAGACTATGTTTAGACAAACGTTTGACGTATTTCATCAGCCTCGGGGGCCGTCTCCGGCCGTGAGACGAGTTTTAATCGGGCGAGACCTCGTTCAGGCCGGGCCGGGTAGCCCATCAACAGGAGAGTATAGGTGTCCATTGCTCGCCGTAACAAAACGCCCAGACTGCACCTTGCTGACGAAGTTGACTTGACTGTATGTCGAGGGAAAGAATTGGGTCGGGTGGGGAAAGCAGTATAAAGTAGGGACATGAGCAATGTTCCCTCTATTTTTTTTTTTTCTTTTTTTTATGCGAATCACCATCTGATCATTTAAGCAAATACGCACAATATGTAAGTTTGTATTACATATTACCCCCACCAAAGCAATTATTGGTTTGATGTTTGGCAAGTTACCATATTTTTTAGAAAATTTATAAGTTGATGTTTGGGTGAAACTTCTTTATTGAATGGATTTTAAAATAATTTGAAAACCTTGTGTGCGCACATTTTTATGTGCGCTACTTGTAAAACACAAGTGCGCGCGCACATGCGCACAGCTTAAAGGGAACGTTGGACATGGGCATTCAATCCCTCATAACGTTGACACTCCTCTGCATAGAAGGGTCTGACGTCAGCAACCTTACCCTTTGTAAAGACCGTCACCAGGTCTGGGACCTTTGTCGAGGTCTCTCATACCCTCTCGTCTTTAAGAATTAAATCAGATGGCGTTAAGCAGGACAAAGTTTGTAAAGAGCGTTGCGCTGTTCAAAGACCTGTACCTTTCTCCAGCTTTGCCAAAACGCTTTCTGTCATGAGAAAATTGAATTTATATTAGAAGTTTGCCTGGTTTCCTCGTTAGATTTATCTGGTTCACTGGCTTGTGTATGAAATTGGTTGGAAAATGTTTGGTAAGTATTAAACGATCATGAGAGGCTCTCAATCTTTGAAACGCAGAGTTTACAATCAATTTATACTGCCAGCAGTAATCTACGGATGCGAAATTTGGAAACTGACGAAGGCGATGGAGTGTACAGAGGAAAATGGAGAGATCAGTGCTGGGAATAACGTTGAGAGACCAGTTTGGATGAGAGAGTAGACTGGAATGAAATATATTGTGGAGACTAAAAGAGAGGAAGTGGAATTGGGCAGGTAAGTTAGCGTGAAAGCCTGATTAGCGATGGAGTAAGTGTGTTACTGAGTGGACGCCTCGAGATGGGAAGTGTGGAAGGGGGAGACCAGACAGAAGGTGGAAAGAGGAGATAGAGAAGTTTGCAGGAGTGATGTGGTAGAGGTTAGCGAAGTCGTGCGAGTCGTGGCATGCTATGAAAGGGGCTTTGTTCAGCAGTGGACTCAGGATGGCTGATTGACTGATTTATTGATTGATTGATTGATAGTTGCATTTTATTTTCCAATGGTAGAAAGCATTCGCCAGGGTTGATGAATGATTTCAAAAGATTGACTCCTCAAAGGTAACTGTTATAAACATGATTCTAATATAAAAGCCTGACGGATTAATCGAAATTAATTAATTTCTTCGATAAGTATAATTGTTTGGCGACAGCCAGAATAGCTATAAAGAAAAAAATAGACTCCAAAAGGTTTAGTTTTTGTGGAAAACGTGACAAAAATATTAAAAGAGTAATACATTAGTAACTGTTTTGAATCGTTTGACCGTTGTCTTTCTGTTAACAAGAATACATTTCTCCGAAGTAAAAATTGAGGATCTTCAGTTTGAAATCACATGATGAGCTAACGTGGCCAAAGCTGTCACCTTTGCCTTATGTACTTGGACGGCCGATACAAAATTCAGTCATCATTGGGGACCTGAGCCCTGTTGGTGGCGAGGGCCAAGTTGAAGGCCCTGTTCACACTAACGGTTTGAACCGCGGCGGTTCAGTTACAATGTAAATCAGTGGAGGTATTCACACACATCCGCGCAGTTTTTCCTTGAATATACGGCACTGCCGCGTTTTTCGCGTCGTTTAAACCGCTAGTGTGAACAGGGCCTAAGACAGTAGGGCGATGGGTTCTGTTGCATAGAAAACAAATTAAGTTTTGATCTTATCGTCGGCTCGTTTGTCTTCGCAAGTCAAATAGTTATTAGTCAGCTACGTGGTTAGTTGGTCTGCAGTTTGAAATATGTCTTTCTCTTGAGGTCCGTAGACCTCAGGCAAGACGCGGCGAAGAGCGGACAAGGCAATACACTGGAACAAATTATGTTACAATTGTCTAGTGTCTAGATATGTCTGATATTAGAGAACGTTGACTTGGTTTGGATTTTTAAAGACGTCAGCAAGGTTGATACCAGGAGGAGTGGACTAAAGTCGCTTGAGAGCGAGGGAATGTCGTGCAGAGGAATGAAATGTCTGACGACAAGTAAATGCCACTCGATATGGAAGGTGTCCTGTTCGCTACTAAGGGGACGCGACGGAGGTGAATGAAACAGATTGGCGACAGTGAGAAGAGGTTAAATGATAAAAACCCGTAGTGTTTCGCCATGGGGAAAGTGAAAAGCAAAATCACCAGGTGTCTAGCAAGCAAATAGTGTAAACTTCCTGTTGAGGCGATCGCATGCTATTGAGGGATTGACACGCCAAGGAAACTTGCAGCAGAAACAGGAACCTTCGTTTTATCAGGCAGCCTCGAAGCGGATCCAAAAGGCCTTTTTAGTCAATATACTCTTTTGATCTCTACTTATTGAGAACGTTAGTCACCACTGTCTGGATTCTTACTTGGCGAAAATTGATCAGAGAACAATAATTCCTCAGGGAATGATGAGATTGGAGGACAACAGGCCAACTGCTGAGGAGACACTAGTGAAGAAAATCTCCGCCAGGCTCGAGTGGGCAAGCTGTAGTCACGACGACTTGCAGCAGCGTATGCATCATGTTCAGACAGCAATCGTTTTTGCTCAAGGAAGTGGGAGGGAGAGGACGCCAAAAGCATGCGAGGATAGGAGTGGTGGAATGCACGTCTACAGAAGAGAGTTGGCAGAGTTGCTAAGGGACTGGGGGTGAGAGGCAAGCAGTGGCGCTGTATGTATCGAAGAACATGGGTGGCGTAACCGAAGAAGCGTAGAGGTCGGCAGAATGTGAGAAGTAAGAGAGAGTTTGGTCTATCCCAGCTCCCTTTACTACTGAAGAGGTCACGCATAGCTGAATGTAACAAAATGACTCAAATAAAAGAGTAAATAATAAAAGAGTAAATAAATAACAATGAATAATAAATAGATAAATAATAATAATTAAGAGTAAATAATAATAAATAATAAATAAATAATAAAAGAGTAAATAGAGAGTATGTAAGAGAGAAGGAATGGGACAGAAAGGCAGTAAGGTTTAATGGGTGGAAGGGATATGGAAACGTTGGGAAGATTAGATTAGGGGAAATACTAGAGGCTGAAATACTCGTACAGTTGGTTCCTAATTATTTGATTTGAATAAAACTTTAATTGTTGACTAAGATGTATATATCTATTTGATTATTTTACTACGGTTTTTTATATAAATAATATTGTTTCATCCAATGTAGCGATATTAATCATTTTATATCATGTATTAGTATTATTTGATGTTTGCCGGCGATATATAACTGAAAGGTATTTCACAACATATTGCCAGACAAGATGCACGAAGAACCAGTAAATTGTGTGTGTGTGTGTGTGTCGGGGGAGAAAAAGAAAAAGAGATATGTGTGATC
>NC_134784.1:7086215-7091215 GCF_046742065.1 Oratosquilla oratoria
TTCATGTATCTGCGCTGAAATAAGACTTCAGTTGGTGGATATCGTGCGGATGGAATTACATTTTACACCTTATCTGGCTTCGTTAAAGAAATGTGTTGATCATAAATCATGCATGGTTGGGATTAGTGGCTCTGTGCGCTGTGGGATTAAATCACTCCTGCCTTGCGATCCAGGGTTTGAAGTGGGCTGCCATCTCTTCACGGTCACCGAGATGATGAATGGTGAGAGATGGAATAGAGAAGGGAATAGAAAAGTCATATCCTCTATACTATGTTATTATTATAGTTATTGTTATTTGTTGCTGTTATTATCATTATTATCACTATTATTATTCATATTATTATTATTATTATTATTAATATTTTTATCATATAATTGTTATTATTATTATTATTATTATTATTATTGTTACTATTATTATTAGTCTTAGTACTACAGTTATTATATTTCTTCGTTTATATCCAAAGTAAAGTACATTATACAAGTTTGAGAAATACAGAAATTACTCAGTGTTTATCCTTTTCAAGAGAACTGTCATTTTGACGTCAAGTCGTAAAGCCTGAAATTATCCTCAGTCGCTTCAATTAGGCTTGACAGTAATTGAGGCCCGCATACGGACGGACACTGGGGGTAGGGGTGGTGTTGGGGGTCAGTCTTGCTGCCGCTAGTCCGTCTTTGGCTCCACGCTTGGCTTCAAACGACACCCTCAGATACAAAGACACTTCCAATGTGTGTGTGTGTGGGGGGGAGGGGAGGCACATGTTTCTCTGGTAACACAAGTGTAACTTACAAGTACTTTTTTATTTTTAATAAATACATATACCAGTGGTAGCCCTCTAAAAAAAATCATAAAAATGCACTCCCACCCATTCCATCCCCACATACTCCACTCCCACTCATCCCCTCCCTCCTTCTTATCTTGGCTCCTCCTGAATGACGGGTCATCCCTGCACCTTGCCCACTGCCCTGGGTCAGAAGCAATATAGCAAGACACAGCACAGCCACAGCAAGGCCGCTTCATTTAATCGTCGACCCCCCCCCCTCCGTCCCTGCATGCAGAAAAAGGGAAGACGGGAAGAAATTCCTTCTGGCTGTACTGTATACAATCGCTTCGCATGGAGTATTGTGAATAGACTTGGCTTGATAATGACTATCTAGTAACAATGTCTACATCGTTTGCTCCTTGACCAACTGTCACTACGTTAAGAAGTTTGGCTGCGTTCATTGGTAGGTGATCGACTATGCTTACAGGAATGGTGTAGGACAATTAACTAAGAAATACGAAAACAAGTCACATGCCACTGATTGAACATAATGACGTAATAAGTGTGGACGAGGGAGACTAGGCAGAAGGTAGAGAGACGAGATGGAGAAGTTTGTAGAAGCGGTGTGGCAGAATCTTGCGACTCGAAGGAAGTAGCTGGAAGAACCTTTTGCTCAGAGGTGGACAGGGAATGACCGATGACTTGCCGTGGAAATGTTCACATTGTTTCCCACGCCACGGTCAACCTACCTGATGTGTGCAAGAGCCCCGGCGATTAGTGTACTACCTCGGCGGACTCTCCGTGTAGACTGTAGGCGTGTCTGGGAACATCCGCCCATGTCTGCGCATTCCTGCGGTGGCACTTGCAGCCAACACAGTTCTAGTGAGGGCAGCGAACGAGATAATGAATGTATTGTGAAGAAGGATAGGAAGTAGAAAACAAAATAGATAATCAAGTTCAAGTTCAGTTCGAAGTGTTTTGGCTTTGTAACGGCACGCCTGAGGTGCAGAGAATACTGTGTGTGTGTGTGTGTGTGTATTCACCTCGGATCTGCTGCAGTCTCTGTCGAGATAGCAAGACACCACCCTACGGCAGTGAGCTCAAAGCTCATTATTTGCCGATCTCTGGGTAGGTCTGAGACCACTCACACACCACACACCGGGACAGCAAGGTCACAAATCCTTGACTAACGTCCCGTACCTACTCACTGCTAGGTGAACAGGGGTTACACGTGAAAGGAGACAAACCCAACTTATCTCCGCCCGGCCGGGGAATCGAACCCCGGTTCTCTGGCTTGTGAGGCCAGTGCTTTACCAATCCGCCACCGAGCCACCAATCCGCCACCGAGCCGTGTGTGTGTGTGTGTGTGTGTGTGTGTTCATTCATATCTTCAAATCATTCTCTTTTAATTTTACGGTTGATCCTGCGTGTGTCGCTCTATCTTGTCGTTCTTAACACGGCTGTCTTACCTGGTCACTCATGAAATTTCAACTGACCGCAGACACGTTGGAACGCTTGGTACCCCTGAGCTGTTTCAGAACAGTTGCAATGGATGTAGCCGAGCAGCTGGTTAGCAAAAAAAGATGTGGTAGCACTTTAGGTTGCAGCGGAGTGGGGTGGGTGGGGCAGCTCTCATTATTAGCTAGAGAGAACCTGGTGGTTATTTGGCAGTGATAAAATATAACATTATTATGAAAGTGTTAGATGAGGTAAGTCCGGGTTACGTCCATCCCGCACGCGAAGAGGATCATGCAACTCGATGGGGATAATTGAAGGTAGTACGCCAGGAGGCCGCGGCAAGTTGCAGTCACCGGAGATCGCGTAGATTCGAGCCTGTGTCCTCATACTTCCGAGGTGGGAGTGACACTAAGAGTCTTAAAATGAATGTATATTGTACATCATGAGGCCGAAGGCATCATGGAGTTAGCTGACATGGAGCAAGTAATACAAAGTAGACTGTTACCTTCAGTGGTGGACTGGGCCGGAGGGGGAAGTTTAGTAAAGTATATACAAAGAGGAGCCGTCCAAGAAACATCAAAGGAGACTTTACGAGGTCAGAGAGAGGGACAAGAAGAACATCAGCCAGGTGTAGGCAGCGTTGGAAGAGAGAGAACAAGGGACAGAGGAAAAGGAGAAAGAAGAGAATGCTAGAAAAGAAAACAAGAAAAATGGGATTAGGCGAAGAGGAAAAGGAAAGAATAGAGGAGGAGGAGGTGCAAAGAGGGAGAGAATTGTTAAAAACTTATGGGGCACGTGGTTTTTGAAATGGAAGGCGTTCTCCTTTCGTAAATCTCGTTGATTACATTCATCGATACAAAGACTAGATCTAAATTGAAATGTAGTTTTCATAAAGAAATGTAATCAGGAAGTTTCTGATGAACTGTTGCTTTTTTCAATAAAATGACACCAGTCGCTGTTGCTCTCTTGGTTCATGTTACATTCTTTAAAAATCTATACGTTTTCCTAATTTTCTTTTTCTTATGGCGAAAATGGTATACAGCCACATCATGTGTTGTGTTTGACTGGTGTATCTTCCTATGTGGATTTTGTTTTGTATGTGTAGTGAATACAGAAACGAAAGCCACATTCTTTGAGCAATTCCCCATTTTCTTTTTTTATGCGCCTAGACTTTTTTTCAGTAGCAAAATTTGGATACAGGTTCAGTGTTTTTTATAGTGCCTTAGTTGCGTTCAGTCACGATTTAATCATAATCTGCTTTTTCTTCTCAATTTTTATTACCTCATTTGCGTTTATGATATCGTCCTCTGCGTTTAATACCATACGTTTTCATCTTAACTTTGTGTCGTCTATTTTCCTAACGTTTATGGTTGTATTTGCTGAAGTTTAACCAAGTAATATTGGACGTGGGTTCTATTCCCCTTCCACTATTTACAACCTTTTCACAAATGTGACACAATGTGAGCAAAATTAAACCATGTTTTAGTTAAAGCAGAGAAAAAGACAACGATGAGGAATGTAATGAGTTATGTTTAGATTCTTTTCAGGCTTCTTGTTCATTTCCTTTTTTTCTTTGTGTTCTCGGGATCCGTGGATAAAAGGTGCAACAAGGAAAGATAATAGAGAAGACAAGGACGTTGGACCAAGGGGTGCCGTGAAATATAAACGGTTTGATTCATACTATACTGAATGGGAGAATAGGTAACATGAAATATACCCAGTTGTGATCCTATGAACATGGCGTGCAATGATGGGTGTATAATCTCTGACAAACACATTGATTACTTTGGTAGCAATTTAAAGCACGCACTTGGATTAATCGAACGATTAATTAGTAGTAACGTTATAGAAGAGCAATTGGCCATATTAGAATTGCCATATTTGCCTACAAACAGTACGATGCCTCAGCTGGTGTCAGAATAAATTGTGAATGACTCATTGGGCTAGGTTTACTCCTTTCGCATTGGGATGAGCTTCCTTGATTGAATAAAATCGCCTGGCGGCAGACAGAAGGGTTAACAAAGTTGTAGGACATAAGCAGAAGGTAAAACAGATGACTGTGTTATGGGAGCATCCTTGAAATGTTTGCGGAACGTGTTCGATAGAGGCAAACGAAGGAGAGAAGCTTTTCGCCCTGTGTTATGAGAGCTTGTGGCTCCTGATGGACCACCTGGATGAGTCTTGGTCCACAAGTGAACCGGACCGGTGAGATGCTGTCCCGCCCCAAGGGCCGGACAAGATGAGACGGGTCTTTTTTTTTTTTTTTTCATCACATTCCGGGACGTGGACATGTACGTCATAGTGATGAGTGTAGAGGGACGTCTGGTGTCCGTCCGCAAATGTGATAGTAATTTCGTAAGCTTCTAAACATGTAAACACGCATACATGCACACCTATGCATGGACACACACACACACACACACACACACACACACACACACACACACACACACACACACACACACACACACACACACACACACACACTACTCTGCTCTGTTGGGTAAAGAGTTGTGTGTGTGTGTTTGTGTTTGTGTAAGGTCACAGCATTACTCCAAATCGGACCATATATGAGAACTGAGCTCTTATCCGGGATGGTAATAGCTGTCGATCAAGAGTCCAACACGTGATCCAAGGCAATGGTGAATCTCACACACACACACACACACACACACACACACACACACACACACACACACACACACACACACACACACACACACACACACGTACGCATACACACGCATGCATGTGCGCATACATAAAACTTGACACAAC
>NC_134784.1:7093715-7113715 GCF_046742065.1 Oratosquilla oratoria
TGTGTTTAGTTTTGTTGAGCCTCTATGCGTGCGGGAATCAGAACTGCCCAAGGCACAAGTATGGGGAAGGAATCTGGAGAAATAGCAAGGGCAAACACGTTTCTGTGAAACGTCAAAAGACCCTACACACGAACCAAACACATTGACCTCAGAGGTTTCCATTATGGAGGTGTAAAGAGAGAGAGTGAGAGAGAGAGAGAGAGAGAGAGAGAGAAAGGGAAAGGCAGACAAACGGGCAAACCTGGCTGGATAGAATAGAATCATCGCTGATACAATTTTTCTTCGTTTTGTATTTGAATTTATCTGTTTACAACTAAAACCCGTTCGTGCGAATTGCAGTGCTGCCAGGGGACCATCCAATTCGCCCTGAGGAAGCGTCGAGGGGTCGTAAATTGTCGGTTTGTGTTTGTAGGAAACTAAGCCAAGAGAAAAGGGCTGAAAACTGTTGAGGTCTGGAATGCCTGAAAGAGAAACCAGCCCGGGGGTTGGAGGGAAGTCTGGAATTTTATGAGGAAGAGACTAAACACTTAAAGAGACACATGGCAGTGGTTTGGAGTCTTTGAGTTACGAACTGTGGGATGCAAATGAATCTGAGTGGATGGAATTGTGGATTACTGCATGTAAAAAAAATCCACGTTTAGTGGATTGGGTTCTTTTTTTGCGTTTTCGCCAACCCATTTCATTCACCTCCGTGGCTCCGCTTTGGTAGTGTAGTGGCGGGTCTTTCGTACCCGGTAGATGTTAGAAAATGAGACGAAACGTTTTTTGAGCTTTTGACTAGGACGTATATAAATTAGGAGAAAAATTACACTATCCTAAAAATCATTTCCGACTGGCAGACTTGAAAATGTAAATTCCTTGATCAACAGCTAGGTTCCTTAGATTGAATAAAATTGTCTGGTGGCAGCCAGAATATAGGTTTAAGTCGTCATTGGTAGCAAATGGGTTGAATGGACTCGAGGATTTAGAGGAACACGGAACCTGAGAATGTAATATTCGGGACTGTGGGAACGATAAAGACAACTGTTTATATTATGAGTGATTTTCTTGAAATGGGGCCGGCTATTCACCAACGATATTTGTATGAGACGTTGAAATGTTGCGACAAAGAAATTGAAAATGAATTGGTTAATATTGGTTTGGTGTATGGACGTGCGCGCGCATGTGAACTTGTACGGTTTTGTTTTTGTTTAGCCATAAATATAATTCTATTTTGACACATGTTAAACGACGTCTGTCAGGAAACATGGGTGATACTTGTCATTGCATGTCAGAAAGTTAGGACAGTTCTCCCGGCATTTGTTCGCTGATATAATTTCCATTTGGTAATTTATCTAGATATGCTAAAGTTATCTCGACATTTACACACCTACAAATTTGAGAAATTTATTCAGAACGTTGATCCAGGCACGGGTTTAGTAACAATAAAGTTGAGTGTAAGGTTGAGATGCTTGGATTCCTCAACGTCAGAGAATCGCCTTACGGCAGTCAAACACGGAGTGGAGAGAAAGGACACGGATTCTACGTCGTGGATTCTTCCTCACATGGGAAAACCGTTAGAGACAAGCTGCCAGGTAACAATCACTGTTGGGACCGGGGAGAAGTGCGGGATTCGAACCCACAACTAAGCGAATACAAGACCAGCATACCTCCAAGGTTGTGAAAGTAATTTGATGAAATAGGTGTGGCGGTTATAAACATAGGGAAAATAATAATTAAGGTTGTTGTTCTTGGTAGGCTAGGCTGCAGCTAGAGACCTATATGGAAGATCATTTGCACAATAAACCCATCATGCAGACCCGTGTCCTCTCCGGCGCCTTCAGCCGCGCATGCGCTGTACCGGAACAGCAGGTAAACGCGGGACGTCAGGTAAAAATGGAATATATCCACACACAGAGAGCCCAACACATACCACGCGATCCCGAATGGATCAGGTTGAACCCACTCCTGACATTTCGGTCTGCGCATGTGCACAACTCCACATTCCATCTTTGCCTGGCATCCCGTTTTTGCCATCTACACCGGTGAAAGATTGTGTGGTATTGTGGGTAGGTCAGTGCGTATTACTCTACATAAGTTAAATGATAAGCAATGTCTGAAATGTAAGGGGTAGACTGTGATAGAAATGTGTAGTATAACGACGTTGACCGAATAATTGTTGTCGTCTGCACAATGATTCCTACTTTAGTGTTTCAGTACACTGCTATTTATACTTTTTAGATTTCTGTTTGCATGCATGCGTGTGTGTGTGTGTTATGAACGAAGGAGATTTGGTGGAGAATTAAACAAATCGGGAATATATTCCAGTTTTATAGGGTCGAAGAAAATATTTAGGCGAGTAGATCAAAAGGATTTATATGTGTGAGCGGTGTATGAGGTAAGAAGGAAAAAATGGAATAGTTGTCAGGAATTTATACAAAGCAGATGTGGCATCAAGCAAAAAGAATGTGGTGGGGTTATGGGCTCGGGATTGGAATGTCTTCGTGGTTGTTCGTGTGGATGTCTGAGGTAAGAGAGATGCTTACGATTGTAGGAAAGTGAGGAATGTGCTCGAAAGTTTGGAGTATAAGGGTGAGGTGGAAGAGATTTATTTTCGCATATGTGGAAGTTGTTGTGCCAGTAGAAGTGGCAGAACGAGGAGAGAGAAACGGGAACTATTGAGTTGTTTACAAGTCGTCTGACTGTCAGAGTTTCACTTCCTCGGGGAACTTGCTCGTCCTAAGCAAATTTCCGCAATCAGTGGGGCGCGGAAAACATTATCACATGACCAAATGGGTCCTGCACATTAACAGTTACAACACCAATGGGGCAATAGCAACACAGAAAAAAGTATCGGCTTAGTACATCGTCGGGTGGGCTCTGAACAGGTATCAAGGATCAGAGACGATTCAGCGCAGATATTGATGTAGAGTAGTGCCGAGGGGAAGGACAAGTGGATGGAGCAGAGATATTGATGAGACCAATTCCCAGTGCAAGGCTCCCCCGATGGTGTCTTCCCGTCCATCATTAGGACAGACTGTCGGGACTTATTTTTGTACGGGAGTCTTCTTTTATTTTGTTTTATTTTCTCGATTTTTTTTTTTCTCTATAGATTCTCCTCTTCCCTCTTTCTTACTTTGCCGTTTCCCACTCATCCTTTCGTCACCCACTACCCATGCAATCCCACCCCTCGTCATCGCTTCGAATTCCAGGTCTCGAAAAATTCTTTTAAATGCCAGCATTAGAAAAGATTGGCGACAGGAAAGCTGATGGATTGTTGAGTGGATCATTATAGGTTTCAAAATTTGGAGGGAAAAAATCGATGCATTGAAATATGAAAGAGAAAAGATCTCACCTTTGTAAATCTCTCCAGTTCTCGGAGTTGAAGAGCGAGTGGGAATATTCGGAGGAACATGAAATCACTGAATTGAAATAACGAAAGGCGTCCTTGGAGGGTCCCGCTTACATGAATAAAATACTCCGTCGGCAGCCCAAATGAAAGGTAGAGTCCCAACCAGGTCAGAAGGATTTAATCGAGGTTGGCCAAGAAAGTGAATGAAATGGGCTGGATGAAAATGACACCAACAAGGAAAGGAAAAAAAAAATCTGATTTGGAAAGTGTAAATGGTGATTGATGACCGTGAAAATTAAGCCATAAAATCCGATGCCAAGCTTCGTGAACGATTGGATGGCTGGCAGAGGAAGCTAGTGCAGGGTATAAGTACAATGGAAATCACTTATAGACTAAGAGTTTCCCTGGGACTGATAAAAATGATCTGTCAAACGACATATTTCTTGGGTGGGGAAACGGATAGGGTTGAATATTTTGCGTACAGTAGTTGAGACTGATGAAGAGCTGCTTATAGTTGGAATTATTACGGGCTTTAGAACCTGGATCTATCAATATGATCCTGAAGGTAACTTGCAGCCCAGACATTGGGTTCTGTGTGGATCATCTGAACCAATCAGAGGGAGTGATGTTTGTGGACCCCCTTGACGGAAAAAGAAATGCTAACGGACCTTACTTACTATGCAGGAGTTTTAAGGAAACTGAGGCGGCATTGGAAAAAAAAAACCCAGCGAGGAAAGCTGCATGGAGGATTTATTTTTCTCCATGACAAGACACCAGCAGCACATTTTGCAATAGTTGCGTTGGATGGGATTCGAGAGTTCAGATGGGAAGTGTTACCTTACTCGCCTTACAGTCCAAATCTCACCGCATCAAACTTCTTGCTCTTTGCAAACCTCAAAGAATTATGAAAAGGGGCCCACTTTAAAAATATGGATGAAACTAAAAAATACTGTAAATATGTAGCTTCAAGAGAGGACTGTTGAGTTCTCCAGAGTAGGATTACATGGATGGAAACATTGTCTTAAGTTTATTGAGCAGGATTGTAGCTACGTTGAAAAATAAGTGTTGTATGTTTGCTCACTTCAGTTATTTTTTTTTATTCCGCGAACTTTTTGATTTATTCTCGTATATATACATACATACACACATACATACATACATATAAATACATGCATATATACATAGAGAGAGGGGTGGGAGAGAGTTGATATCACTCCAAAGCTGTAGTTTTCCTTATCTGAATAAAATCACCTGACGGCAGCCTGTACGAAATTGACTCAATGGAATGACATAAGACATTTTTCCCGAGTTACGCCAGGTGATTTCTGAGGTTTTATGACAACGTATGTGTGTTAACTTTATTTTGGTTTACTTGATTTGTTTTGGCATCTCTGGAGACGTCTGAAACGACAAGACTTTACTTCACCTCGTCATCTCATTTGTATGAAGGAACAGAAAAAAAATCTCACACGCTATGAAGTGTACTTATTTAATTTTAAGCAGAACTGAAGACTCAGGTTCAGTATTGTGTACGTTTGTCATTATTTTTGTTTGTCATTATATAACAAAAATCAGTATCAGTTCTTAGTTTTTACCTTTCGGTTAATAAATCATCATAAATCATCATCGTTAATAGTCCCTTCCTCAGTCGGCCGCGCATGTGACTTGGCATCATGGTGTTTCTATATGTCAGAAGGCTTGGCGCCGTCTGCCAAGCAGGCTGTCAGTCAGTCACGAGGTTCCTGGCTTCATACCGGTGTCTTGGATGCTCTGTCTTTCTCCCATGACCCACCACGTGGTAGCCCCGAATACTGATCCATCTGCTAAGGATTCATCCGCCTTGTCCATTTGCCAGGCCTTTGCTTGCCGTAAGGCGTTGAACTAAAGATAATTTCCGCGAACGTTGGCGAGGAGCCAATTCATCCCATCGTCTGGTTATTATGTACCCGATTGGCTTCTCTTTGGCAATCGGCAAACCGTTTGATTAATTGAGCGGAGAGGCTTGCTCCTGACTAAGGGGGTTAAAACTATGTGGGCAGGTCTCACCATCTGAGTGAAATACGACGTTTTTTATGCTCTTGATATCGCTGAAGTAGTTAACGACATCGACACAAGAACTAGTGGACGTATTCGTAAAAACGTTTCGTTGTCACATTGACAACTAAGAATACCTGTAAGACCGATATCCGTCATACACTCGTTGAGTGCTCTTTGACCATTCCTCCTCCCCCTTTTTTCTGTGATGATGTGTCTTCTAGAGTTTCTGATCTCGGTAGGTCAACTGCTGTAGAAACTCTTTCTTACTCGTGCCGATTTCTCTAGTCCTTTCTCGCAGCCTTGCAATAACTCCTGCATCATTTCTTGCTCTTTCTCTGTGTGCGTGTGTGTGTGCATGCGTGTAAGTGTACTATTCCTTCATTTTACGTTTCGAGTGTCATGTGCCGTGCAACTCAAATAATTTCTAGTTTGTGTTTGACACTGGCTGGAGCTCGGAACAGAGTTGAGCGTTCGCTGTGCTCTCCAGGTTCAGCTCATTTCAGTCCCGCCTGGCCTCTCGTTATTTGTCACCGGGTTCGCGACACTGTCACGCTCGTTCCTCTCTCGGCTTGATTGCTCTTCGTGCCTGAGCTTCAATCTGTCCTTCCGTGCACTCGTGCCCTGTTAATCTGTCCGTCGGTGTCCGTGCGGAGGTGAGAAGTAGGTTACGAGTATTTGCTCGACCTGTCTGCCTGTCTTCCTGTCTGTCTCTGTGTATGTCTCTCTGTCTTTCCGCCTGTCTGTCGGCCACTGGGACCGACAGATGAAACCAACTGTTTGGACTTCCGCCTCCCTGCACTTTTGGTCGACTTCCCACGTTCTCATTACAAATCCTGTCGTTTACTTTCATTGTCTCCTCAACTTCATCTTTATTGTCATCTTCCTTATGTACTGTTTTCTGGATCTCAGTGTGTTCATTTTGGTAGGGCACTGTAGGCTATGGGAAGTGTCTGAAGATTTTATTGAAAATGCCGAGAAGGGCTGTGGTCGATGATAGTCTGAGTCGTCAGTGCATCCGTCTTGCTGATACACAATCTATACATACAGTGCGCCACATTTTCGAAGGGTCTTACCTTATTGGGTTAACCCCTCGTTGAAGGAATTAAATCACCTTTCTTTCGGACGTGCAAAGGTGTTAGTTTTTGCATGTGTCTGTCCCATGGAGCCAAAGAGTCTCTTGTGTTCTTTGGTCATTTACCCGCCCCTTACTAAATATCTGAGACGACTTTGTCATTCTCCTCGTCCTTTGTTTTATCCTGCTTATCCACTCTGAACTCCCTCACTCCCTCTTGACCTACTCAACTATAACTGCAGCTATAAGGAAGTCCCCCCATTATATGCCAATCACGCTTTTCATCGTGTCTGTCCAGCTTTTTGTATACACGCAGAAATATACGCGCAGTTATATATGCGCACACACATATATGTATATATACATACGTGCACACACGCACACTCACACACATGCACACACACACACACACACACACACACACACACACACACACACGAATATATATATATTTATATATATATATGCACACTCATACGCACACACAAACACTACCCATACATAAATGCATGCATACACGTACATTTCATTTGTGGCGCCTTCTTTTGAACTGGTGAAATGATCACATCAATGGGTATATCCAGATAAGAATGTGTAATAGACTTAATTGGGTGCAATGTATTGATTACTCATTTACAGCAGGTATATTTTTTATTATTATTTGAGGTCATTGCTCACATCTTCGTAGGCTCCTTCGACTCTTCTCTGACCCCGTTTGACCTTCGTCCTTTGAGTTAGTCCCCTCTCCCCCCAACCCTCGAGCTCTTTCTCGTTGCGTGACCTCCCTCTCTTCTCCCGAGCGTCTTCTCTCCTTCCTTTCATTGCCCCGAGCATTTGTTTACTACAAACTTGAAACATCCGACTAATTTCCGTTCGCTCGAGTCGTCAGTCCGTCCCGGTTACGGCGGCCTCGTCTTTTGTAGCACGACGGAGGGGAAAGAAATTCTCTGTCTCGTGGCCACGACTTCGGACTTGTTTCTAGATTCGTTGGAAAGATCCGCTTCCTCTGCAAAGAAGTCGTCGTCACTGCACAATATTGCTCCTCCGCCATCCGAGTTCTTCCTACTCTTCTCCGGAATCCTTTATAATTATATCTCTTTTCAGCAAGATGCCTGGAATATATATATATATATATATATATATATATATATATATATATATACATATATTTATATATATATGTATATATATATATATGTATATATATGCATATATATATATATGCATATATATATATATATGTGTGTGTGTGTGTGTCTGTCTGTGTGTGTGTGTGTGTGTGTGTGTGTGTGTGTGTGTGTGTGTGGATGTACGCTTGCTGAGAACAAATTGTTTAAGTCATTGGGATGTATGTTGAAGGATTTTTTGGATCAACATTGAGGTTCTGGCGTAAGTCCGGCTCAATACTTCCATAGCCTCGCTTGTTAAAGGCCGGGAAACCCAGTCATTAGGATATAGTCACCTTGTTGAAGGTATCGACCTCTTCGCTGCTGCTGTAGGGGCAACGCAAATGCGAATGAACTCGCCTGACGGAAGTTAGAATAAAGGAATAAGTCCCACTCGCTACGGAAGGCGTTGGGTCTGTTTCCTCGACTCCCGAAGTCTTTCCCGGATTCCTGGCGACTCGTCTTTAACCGATCACGTAGACCTTCGTCTTGACATCTCAGTTTCATCGCGTCGGCCCCAGAAGTCTTCAGCATTTTTTTTTTTCGTCGTCCCCCTCCCCCCCAGGCTCTCAATTCTCCCGTATCTTCGACGCCGTCGTCAAGAGACGCTTTCCTTCGATCAGATTTTTTTTTTAACTTCCTCTTTACACCCTTTCCCATCACACATGACTTCGCATCGCTGTGGCACGTTCTCGGCGACCTACTGCCATCCATTTCTCATCCTCCCTTCCTCATCTTCCTGCTCCCCCTTCCCCTCATCCTCTTTCTTCTCTTCCTCTTTTTACTCCACCACCCTCTCTCCTCCTCCTCCTACTCCTCCTCCTCCTCCTCCTCTTCCTCCTCATCCTCCTCCTCTTTATCCTTCCCCTCCTTCACATTCTCCCCCTTTTCTTTCTTCTTCTTCCTCTTCCTCCTCCTACTCCACCACATCCTCCTCCTCCTTTTCCTCGCCCTCTTCCTCCTCCTTTTCCTCACTCTTTTCCTCCTTCTACTCCTCCCCCTCTTCTTTCCCTCTTCCTTTCTTTCCTTCCTCACCGTCCTTCCCTGCTTCCCTCCTACCTCTTGTCTCACCCTCTCCCCTACCTCTTCTCCCTCCCACCTCCATCCCCTCGTCCTACCTACATTCTCGAACGTCTATTCAATGTGATAATCTCCTTTCTGGCCCAGAAGTCTTCTTGGCGCGTTTTGTGCTTTCCTCGGCCGGGGATAACCTTGACGTCGTCATCCGAAAGGCCTCCCTTTGTCTTCGGCTTCCCTACCACAAGAACCACCGTAATTCCGGCACCGTCGTCGTGGTGGTTCGTGTCACTGTTACCTTTATCTACGTCTTCACTGTACATTTCGCGTTATTGTCAATTACTCGTTCAGGTTTGTATCGACATACGTCATGTTGGCTTTTTTAGGATGATGGGGTGAACTCACACTCTAAGGCATTTTGCCCTTTCTCGGCCTTCCAGCGTTGATTTTTTGAGTCAACTGACGCCTCAATGATCTCTGTCACACAGAAACGTTACAACTTAAAATGATCATTCACAGCAAAGTCTTTTCGTGACTGTTGTATTAAACTTGTACTCCTCAGAGGCTCCTCAAGACTGAATAAAATCGCCTGGGGTCATCTAGAACAGAATCCTTAACTGCGACGAAGTCTTTGTCCACATCTCAGCTTTTGTTTTAATATTTGTGTGGTTTTGACTTTACCAATCTCCCTTTTCCCAGTAATGACGAACCTCTTGATACTGTCATATATTACTTGTTTGTTTACTCGGATTTAATGACATACTTCCGGAATCTAAGTGTTATTACCTTTTAGAATATGACACGTGCACTGCGAATTTCACGTTTGTAATTGTCTTTCTTCCTCTGTAACTGAGCTTCAGTTGGTCTTGCCCCCTTGAGACCTCATCATAACCTTCAAGAGCTTCACGGAAGCTTTTTATCAGCCTGCATTGACCCCCATAGGCTTGGTCTTTCCCTCCTCCACCCTCACCCTTACCCACACTAAGGCCTGAGTTCTCATCCTGGAAGCCTGGGATTCGCCCGTTGGCCCTGGAGACGTTTGTTACCGGGTACTTCGAAGGGCATTAGCATAAGCCGCTCCATCACATCGGATTCGTCATATAGACAGACACAGCATGAGCTCCTCGGGAGCAGTATGCCGTAGGGGTTATATTCAGGTGGCAGGAGAACTGGTTTAGGGATCGTAGTGGTTTACAAATGTCTCTGGATTATATCGGGTCTTAGTGCCAAAGCGAGCCGACTGGAAAGATGCCGGTCCATATCAATGTCGGATGTAGAAAAAATACCGAATGGAGATTTAATCTTGTAACAACAGGGTGGAATTCTAATAGTGCCTCGGAGATGGACACAAACCCTATGCACCAATCTTTTAAGAAAGTCCTGATTGTTGTCAATAGGTCGCGCCATTCGAGTGAGTTTACGGTGTGGCTAAGGAACAGGAATATGGTAGAAATGGTGGATTGGCTGGTTTAGAGTAATGTTTTGGCCGCGGGAAGTCGGGCAGTTATGGAGTAATGAAAGTGTTTAGGAGCCATTTAAGCGCCGGGTCAAATGGAGCTCCTGAGGCCTCCCGTGCATACAAAGGCATCAGTAGTGCTCCATTAGCGGCCGGCGTCGTACGTGTACTATACACCCTCCTTCTCTCCCTCTGCAGTTCCCTTCTCTTCTCTTCGCATTCCCACTCCTCCTCATTGTTGTGTGCTCCACGTGATTCGGCATAGTCTTGGACCACGTGCTGGACTTGTGATCGGCAGGTATCCTTCCGCCGGGTGAGAGCTCAGAGCTCATATATTTCTTGATCTATGGGTAATGTCATGACCTCGCACACACACACACACACACACACACACACACACACACACACACACACACACACACACACACACACACAGAAAGATAGAGATGGAAAGGGGACTTGATAATGCTTAGGCTGCTTTTATCTGGAGATATGGCGACTGTGGCCTATAAACTGATTACTAGCCGGGTTGGGAGGAAACGCGTTCGGCTCTCGAAATCCCTCGGGTTGTCGTCTTGCTTCTCAAATGGGGAGGAGGAGGAGGAGGAGGAGGAGCGTCTCTGCCCTCCATGCGCCTCTATTTTACTCTGGTCTTGAAGGTGTCTGGAAAGGTGCATGACACGAGTAGCCAGTGTTGCGGGTTATTTGGCACGTACACATTATACACTCGGGTTAATGCTTAGGTTGCCACGCGTGTGTCCAAACACTCGTGATAAGTGAGAGCGACTCGCAAGAAATCCGGTGGAATATCGTAGGTTGATGTAAACCAGGTTGTTTGTGTACGATGAAATGCATGTCTCTTGCGTCAATTTCGAAATGTACTCATCTCATCGATTGAAAATTATGCACTCTGTCCAAACTAAGATCGTGAAGAATTGCTCCTCTAAGTGTACTAATTAGTTGGGTTGTAATTTTCAAACCTCGTGGAATGTTGTAGTTTTTATTTATTTATTTTTTTTGTGATGGTTTTGCCCTCTCTCTTATGTGGGTAGCAGTGGACGGTGACCTCTTTCCCAGCTCTGCCTTATTGGTATGTAAGTAGGGAGAACAAGTGCAATTAATGGAAAAATTTGAAAACTATCGCTGCCGTTGTCGACGGGTTGAAGAGGAAGTCCATGGGGAACGAAGATCACTTTCGAGTTGGTGTCGCAACGGGAAGAGGTCAAGTGAGGAGGAAGACGATAGATCAAGGCAGGGCAGCAGGGCGTCTGTCTTGTGAACACGCAAGGGAAGCGTGACGGCGCGGCGTGTTGAAGCGGCATGACTGGTAGGATGATAATTTCAGAAAGGGTCTTGTTGATGAGGGAGCGCGTTCAACTTGATGAGGATTTTAGAGGCTGTGGAGGAGATGTTAAAGTGATCAAACAGGATTAACCTTTTCCCTGCGAAGCCTCGCACCGGCCTCTCTCGGTTAACCTCTGAGCTACGGTGGCGCACTTGACAGCCTTTGTTTTGGTTTGCATCTAGTGGTGTAGTTGGTGTAATCGGTTATGGAAGTAGTGGCTATGGTGTCATGATTGCTCTTATCCTTTGCGTTATTGAGAATTACAATTCTGGTATGGTTCTGAACTCCGCGAGGGGCTGATGTACATTTCTCCAAGTCCCAATACTTTCTTCGAAAAATCTATAAGGGAGCCCATATGCCCTTGCCAACTATATATATATATATATATATATATATATATATATATATATATATGTGTGTGTGTGTGTGTGTGTGTGTGTGTGTGTGTGTGTGTGTGTGTTTTACCGAGTGGACGCTGCGAGATTGGAAGCGTGGAGGAGGGAGGCCAGAAAGAAGGTGGAGAGACGATATAGAGAAGTTTGCAGGAGTGACGTGGCAGAGGTTGGTCATTGAATCGTGGAATGCTATGAACGAAGCCTTTGTTCAGCAGTGGGCTCAGAATGGTTGATACATACACATATATGTATATATATATATATATATATATATATGTATATATATATATATATGTATGTATGTATGTATATATAAATAAAATATGACACTGTGAAGTGGCTTAAGCTCTAATTGCAATGACTGAGATAATTGTTAATGGTTAGTTATTACGACTCTGTGCACTTGTTCCCTCACGGAAAAAAAAGTTGTACTTTATTTTTTCGCTTACCAACAACAAGAGCCCGATGTTTGATATGATTGGATCTTTACGTCGCTGAGTGAGTGTAGGTCCGCTTATGAAAGATTGCTGTAACCACGACATTACACAAATGCGTTAATATATTTATTACTATTGTAGTGTCGACTTCCTTCCATTTTCGGGATAAAGATGTTCAGAAAACTAGACGTGGTTGCACGAATATGCCTATCTGTAAGTTGTCTTGTGATAGTATCAGTGAATCACGTGGTTTGCACGGACATAAAACAAAAACAAAATAAAGCCACCGTGATTGTTACAGCAATCGGGTGGCGTAGGAAAACTATCAATAAAATCCCCCTGTTGCAGTCCCTCTCTTCTTTCTTCTCTCTGAATGATTAGACTTAGTCCCCCATTCATTCTGCGCAACGTTTAATCTATTGTCTGCTCTATTGTGGACATTTCGTCCTCGGCAGTCGGGCAGAGAAGCCTCACTCACTTCCGTATCGTAGGACGTTCGTAACACTGTAGTCGCAAAAAAAAAAAAAAAAAAAAAAAAAAAAAAAATGCACAGTAATGTCTGTGAAAAATTATGTAGACTTACGTAGAGGTTTCCATTGCGTAAACAGGAAGGAGGTAATATGCTTGTGGAAGGCAGAAATACTAGTGCAAAACTACAAGAATGGGTAGAGGTAGCACAAGAGTCATAAGAACGGATGGCCAAACGAAGGTGTGGACGACGAGCTTCAGTGTTCATGGAAGTAAGAAGATGGAGGGAGAGTAAGAATGATACGATAAATGGAATTATTAGTAAGAAATTAATAGTCAAGGAGAGGAAGAGTTTAATAGGCATAAAAAAGGGTTATAGAGAATGAGAGATTAGTATTCATTTCTGGATTTACATTATTTGTTGCTGCCTCAGCTTTCTATATATTTGTCTATCTTTTTATCTGTCTGTCTATATATGTGTGTCTCTCTCTCTTTTCGCTTTCTCTACTTCTTTTTTCTTTTTTTCCTTTCTCTTTGTCTCTCGTTTTCTCTACTACTTTTTCATTTGTCATTTCCCTGTCCCCTTTTTCTTACCCTTTTCCTTCTCTTCCCTCCCATATCCTCCTGAGCTTGGTTTTCCTTCCTCCTCTTTATCATTCCCTCTCCCTCCCTTCTTCCCTCCTTCTATTTGGTGTCTTTCGCCTCTCTCACCAACTCCCTCGCGATGTCTTCGTCTTGTTTACTTCAGACTAAAACTTCTTCTCTCCAAATGCTTCCAAGATTTTACCTGCCCCATCCTCTTAAACGTTTACTTTTTCCTTCCGATGCTTTTTTATTTTTTGTCATTTCTTTGGCTTTTGCGGTTGACCACAAAAGTAGAACAACAGTGATCAGAACGTGAACTTTGAGAGGGATGAGGCTCGCTGAACGAATGAGTTTTCAAGATTTTAAGATGTTCGCGTGCAAATGTAAGCATTCACAAGTCTTCGTGCGAATAAAAAGGTATCGTTAACTCCAGATGGTTGATATATATTTGTCCCTGTTTTGTCATATAGAGAGATCGGAAGACAAATCAAGAAAAGGAGAGGTGATTTGAAGCACCAAAAATTACAAATACAATTTTTTTAAGGCATAAAGAAACGACAATGATATTGAGGGCGGCTGAGAATGGTTATAAATTAAGTAAAGATATTGGGAATGGGGCCACACAAGAAACGAAGATAACGAATATGAAGCAATGGGAACATAAAAAAGAAATGAAGCGGGCGAGGGGGGAGGGGTTGTAATGAAGACCAGAAAGGACACCAATGCTAGGTCAGGGGAGGTCAGGAATGAGACTAAGACAAAAGCCGGAGGAGGTCACCGAACTAGGAGATCCTTGGCAGGTAAGAGGACCACGGCAGGAGTAAGGAGTTTGTTGCTAGCACCGGCGGTGGTGATAATGGTGGGGATAACGGTGGTGGTGGCCATGGTATTGGTACCAGTGGCGGTGGGAGCATCGTCAACAGCAGCAGTGGTAAAAATAATCCTTATTAGACAAATCCTGACTGCTTTCATCACACGGTTTCGTAAGGATTGAGGTCGCTTTAAGAAAAGCATTATCATTATTATTATTATTGTTGTTGTTATTATTGTTATTGTTGTTATCATTACCATTATCATTATCATCATCATCATCATCATCATCATCATCAATAGTAGTAGTAGTAGTAGTATTAGTAACTGTAGTAGTAGTAGTACTTGTAGTAGCAGTAGTTGTGATGTAGTAATAGTAGTAGTAGTAGTAGTAGTAGTAGTAGAGATATGTCGGAGGTGATTCACATGTTAGGAACTTAGGAGATTGAAAGACAAATGAATGAAGTTTGAATGGGGAGAGATGTGAAGGCGATGGTACCGTTATGGGGTCTGGGAGAACCGAACAGGGACTATTGGAAAGGTCCTGTATTGTAGGCGTTGGAGAAGTGCGGTTGTAGGTACTATGAGAAATACCATGAGGAATTATATTTAGTGTAAGAAGAGCATTTTGTTATGCAGTTTATTTAGTTTTTCGCGGGGTTGCTGGAGAGTGAAGGGAGGGAGTAGGAGTGAGGGAGGGAGTAGGAGTGAGGGAGGGAGGGAGTAGGAGTGAGGGAGGGAGGGAGTAGGAGTGAGGGAGGGAGGGAGGGGATGAAGGGGATAAAGCCAGGTTGGGTATGGGGGAAGAGGATCCATTTCGTTGTCAGAGGATTAAGTGGAAGGGAAGACACGTGGGGAGGGAAGGCGGGAATTCATCTGTAGCGGTAGGAGGAGGAGAAAGACGATGATGGTGAGGGAGAGAAGGGGGAGGAGGAAGACGAGGAGGAAAAAGACTAAGACAAGCACAGAGACTATCAGGAGAAAGACGACGAGGAGAAAGAGGACGAGGAATACGACGACGACAACAACAACAGCAACAATAAAGGCGAAAATACCGGCCATGAGGAAAACGACAAGAAAAATGAAAAATAAGAGAAGATGGGGAAAAGGGGGTGTAATAATTACCCCAGCGGAAACAGTGATGAGGATGGTCATAGTAATGATATCAATAATAAAGGCAATAGATGAATTATTGTAGTTGCAAGAGAGATTAAAGGCTCAAAGAAAATAAAATAAAAGGCGGAAATGGTGGTCGGAGGAAATGGGGGAAACGAAAAGAAGTTTAATTAACAAGTTTAGCAGAAATGGAAAAAAAAGTTTGCAATTACAGGTGGATGATCCATGTCTGTGTCCACAGATAAGCTACATTCGCCACAGTCTGTTGGAAGATGATATGGGTATAATAGTTTTTGTTTTGTTTGTGTGCACTCGAGCTCGTGTATGTTCGTGCCAAAGCGTGTTTAGTCTGAAGAATCGTAGAGGTTTTCAACAAACACCTTGTGTTCTTTTTTTGAGACCGACTACCGTGGATTTAACCACAGCACTGGTGGATCGATAGTTGACCTAGTGAGGTAGAAATGAGTGAGGACTCTAGAATAAAAGTATCGAAAGGAAAATCAATAAGAGCCTTAGTGAGTTAGTAAGTGTTGTAGGTTGTGTTCCAAATTCAAAGAGTTTTCCAAGGAGGAAGCAAACGTAGAACTGAATAAGGGGAATGGAAAGGTAATAAGATGGCTTTCTATCGGGGAAGCTTTGCTCAATACCTTCTCGCAGCCTGTGCATTCTTTGTCCCTCGCCCTTTCTTGTATTTCTCTTCTCAGTCACCCGACCCCCCGACCCCCCTCGGCCCAGACATCCTCCGGTTCTGACCCCCCACCCCCCACCCCCTCGCGCACTCTCGGTAGTTCCATCTTTGTTGTTGGTTTCCAGAATCTACCCAGATTAGATAGTGTCTCATCGATATTCCGGTCGCTTAAAGGGGTTAATGGTCCCTTGGTGGAAGCCTGGTTCCTGGGCGGGATTATTCTGAAAGAGAGAGAGGGAGAGAGAGCGGAGGAGGAGGAACTTCGATACATTTCCAGACGTAGCATTAGCATTAAGGTGACCTGTGTATCAAGTGTCGAGACTCTTGGATGGGTTTGGTCACTTTGGTAGTTGGGTGGTGATTCAGAAGAAATGGAAGGAAGCGGGTTAAAAGTTTCTTAACTGGCTTCTTGGTTCATTTGTTTATAGATTTATTGTATATATAATCTGCTGACATTATTCTAAAGTAATTTGAGTAAGGAAATAAAATCAAACTGGCCGTAAAAGCTGGTCAATTCTCTGAACTGAACAAATGCACTTGTTGACAACCAGAGGGGAATAAATCTTACCCAGACCGTGGCAGGAGAGCGAAAGATAGCGGGATAGTATGTTTACATAGCACGTTGGCTGTGTCAGTGGAGGAAAATTTGTTTGATATCAGTAAAGGGGCGGCAAATTTGGCGTAACAAAAAGGATAACGAAAAGAAAGCGGATCAGGTAGGGGGATGTACATGGAGCGTCACAAAGAAAAGTAGAAATAATGAGGTGACAGTGAATTGGGTGAAACGAGCAGAACATCAAAGGACGAAAAAGGGAATTAGCCTTTTGACCTTGAAATGCGACCACCAAGGCGATAATGAACCAGGCAGGCACTCCCCTAGGAAAATCGGTTTATTCTCCAGGGTAACAGCTATGAGCAAATCGGATTAACTCTGCCAAATGCTAAGAAATAGAAAATAATCCTGAGATGTGAAGCAGAGGAACTGAAGATTTAATAGTGGCAGTTTAGGTACTGTTAATGAGGAGGTAAAGGAAATTGCCAAGTGGGAATGTGGTCCAAGATAAAAAGGGAGATTAATGGTGTGCTGGGAGAAAACGTACGACCTGGGCGCGCGTCGAGGTGTTGGGTAAAAGAGGTGAAGCTAGTGAGGCGCGCCGGGATTACAGAAAATGGGGAACGTGTGGGGAATGTAACAGAAACGACGGCTGTCAAGGAGACAGGGAAAGAGAAATAGAGAGGGAGAGAGAGAGAGAGAGAGAGAGAGAGAAAGGGTGGAAGAAAGAGAACTTGAAAAAAGAAATGTTAAAGACAAGGTTAGTGAGCTTGAATAACGTTTGTTATTCCGTAAAATCTTGAAACGGCTTAGACTGACAGACTAGGAAGTGATGCGTAAGATACGTTAATGCCATTTACTTGGGAAACTCCTCAAGAAGAGCTGGAATGGAAAGCTCGGGTGAGCTAAGAGTTGGAGGGGATAGGAGCAAAATGGAAGGACAAGGAGCTGCAGTGAGGATTAAATCTAACAGAAAGACTAGAGAGCTGGTGTCATTGAGAGAAGCTTTAGCTTTGTACATTGGGTGAGATTTATAAGAGCAAAAGGGTATGTGCGTTTTCTTACATTGTTTGTCGCGAAGGTGTCGGTTGAGGATGTCAGGGGCGAGTGGGAGGATGAAAGACGTGGCGTGCTTGAGGTGTCGGTTGTCAGGCAAGGACGAAGGTGAACGAGATAACTAGAATCTGGACGAGGAAAGCCTTATTGATTCCAGAAGGGGCGACCGGGACGTCAACATGCAGCCGTGCGGGGCACTCGGGGGACATTCAACTTCGTAAAGTGACGTTGTGGAAAGGACAATTGCAATCTAGTGTCAGGATAAGGAGACATATTATGTTATTCAGAAGAAGCTGACGGGTATAGACTTAGTGTTGGCGAGCTGAGGAGGAGGAGGAGGCTGAGGAAGGGAAGTGGCGGCGGAAGCGTTTGGTGAGATCAGGATTGGTGAAGTGTATGAAGGACATGGGGAAGGGAAGGCTAAATGCGATTGTATAAGTTGATGACAATAAACATAACCCTCATTCAACCTAACCTAACCTAAGCTAACCTCATCTTTATTCCACTGTTGATATTCGGCGTACTGGGATCTCATGGGGTGACGATTCTTCATGTGGGCGTTGTGGGGTAACAATTCTTCATGTGATCCGAAAACTTTCTTTATGATGGAAAAATGAAAACGGGAATTAAAAAGATATTGCGGGACTTTGGAGCCAGAATTGAGAAAGTGGGAATGGAAGGAACGCGGAGGGCGGATCGTGTGACTGATTAAACTATTCGCTGCGAGTTGAACTTTCTGTGACTGAATAAAACCACCTGGCAACCTCCAATGGAAGGCTTAATCGTGGAAGTTTTGGCCCATTCGCTCCGCTGACAGCCCCCAGGCGAGATCAAGTCTGGAGCCAGACGCTCAACTGTAGTACAAGTCGTCAGTTGCAACGAAAAAGTGGAAGTGCAGTGATTTGTAGACTGTTGAAAAGAGACTCGTAAAGAGAGAAGATGGAGCTAGGAAGAGAGGTGGGGGCATGAGAAATATGGGACCATGATAAGAAAAGAGGTACTCGGAAGGAAGGAGAAAGAAATGATTCATATTAGTTATGAGGCCTTTAATTCGTACAATTCAACAAGAATTGGGATTTGTGTATCTCTCTTGTTGGGCTTGAAATATATTCAATTTCGTTAGAATTACTTATTAATGCACCGGTTTCTTAACGGAGTGGACAAATGGCTGGATGGTGATAGATATCAACCTGAGCCCATCAAAACATTCAAGTTCTTCAAAACGTAATAATCATAATTTTTTTAGTAGGTCATCCAGTTATTCGCGAATGCGGAATTTCATTGAATGCCGCAAAAACGTTTCCTGCTATCGCCAATCCTCTGCTAGAGTCTTGCACGTCCATTGACTGGTGGAACCGGAGAGAGAACGTTCGGTGTCTGTCTGCAGGAACTGGTTTGCACAAAGAATCTCGATACCCCGACCTCAGCGTTAACGTGGGGTTCTCGGGACGACTGGGCGAGTGTAACGACTTCTCCGATACTTGCTTTATGGCTTGAAGAAACGTTACTGTGAGCAGCTTCTGTTGAGTTCATGTGGTTGGAAGCAAAGAAGGGTGGACGGGAATAAAAGTACCGCGTGAACTCTTTTTCGCAAAGGGATTTGTCGAAATATGTGGGGATTGGTAACCTTGGAGAGGATTACGGACTTAGTAACGAGGGGGCGAAGGATTCTGCTGTTGCAGTATCCCCAGGTGAGAGGCAAAGGGGGGTCAGTTTGGTATAATGCTGGTTTAAGACACGCCTACATACCCTAAAGGATTCAGGAGAGAGGAGTGCGCGTTGGCTGTAAGTGAGGGAGGACATGGGGTGGGGAGACGATTGTCGCCACATGATGTGGAGAAACAAACGGAGGGGATATCGTTGAAGTGTTTAATGAAACATGTGTTTACTTAGAACCATGTAAGTTGGTATAGACTTCAAAACGAATACATAGATTATTTTGTGGTAAATACTAGACGGTTTTATTTTTAACAGTTGTGTAGATCATTCCCAATTTGAATGATGTCTTTATCGGTGGGGACTATCTACAGGCTGATTCTCAAACCACGGAAACCGCTGTCATCTTCTGGTCTTTGGTACAAAAGAACCTGAGGAGTGGGCTTTCGTAGTGAAGAAGGCACCACAGTAGTGTTTGTGACCGAGAGTGGCAAACAGAGGGGAAGGCTGGACAATAGGTTTAGGGAGAATGCCGCGGAAATTAACATGAGTATGAAGGAAGCTGCAAGAGACCATGAGGCCTACACTAGGCAGTTGATGAAGGGGAAGGGAAGGCCAGGGCAAAGGTGACGTTGACATGAGCGGAATGAAGTGTGATTTGCGAGGTTGAGGGAGCAAGAGCTGGTGGTAGGGAAAGAAGTTATTTTTAGTCATGAGAATGCATGACATCTTGGATCTGATCAGCTGACTCGTGTCCAGCGTTTCATGTGCGTACAAGTGGTCTTTCTCACGTGTAGCTCCATGCTGAGGGG
>NC_134784.1:7116215-7136215 GCF_046742065.1 Oratosquilla oratoria
CGTGATAAGATAGGACCTGTGTGTACAGTATATGTAGGTTCCTGCATCTGTTTGTCTGATTCTCTCTCTCTCTCTCTCTCTCTCTCTCTCTCTCTCTCTCTCTCTCTCTCTCTCTCTCTCTCTCTCTCTCTCTCTCTCTCTCTCACACACACACACACACACACACTCTTTTCTCTCTCTCTCTTTCTCCCCATCTCTCTTTCTCTCGCGTGTGTATTAATTTGCCGCATAGAAACTCATTGAATCACTTTGAGTATCTGCCTTTTTAGTCAAAATGAAATAAGGTTAGAAACGTCATGGCGGGAAAATAGTTTCTATTACAGTTTCGATTTTTCTTCATTACGACGAGTTGGATATTGATAGCAAAAGAAATTCAGACAAAGACGTAGGTATTAAATTTGATACTATTTAGTTACGAATGACTTTCTCAGAGAAACGAACACTCAGAGGTAAGTCTTATACAATCAATCGCTTGAGATTGTCCCATTGTAACACGTCTTCTGATGGTCTTATCTCTCGTTAAGTCATCTTGTTTGTTCAGTCACGTGATACCTATTCAAGGTTAAATAAAATCCCAATATCTCTCTTATATGTTCATCCCTTTGGTAATGTCCTTTGTGACACAGAACTCTTAAAATCCGCTCGCAGGCAGTACCCACTTTTTTTTTACACAACTAATTTTTTATTTTCGTACAAATCGGTTCTTTCCTTCCCTCATATATCGATCCCGTGAAAGCGGGTGGTCAGTGGTTCCCAAACGATCTTAATGACGCCCCCATTTTGCTTTCAGCAGACCCACACCTTTATTTATGTTATATGAAATTATATATTTTTTCTATCTTTACCTTTTCTATTTATATCCTAATAGAAAACGGGTTAGGTTGACTGATAGAATTATACACTGCACGTGTGTAACGTCAAGTACTTGTTCTTGGAATTATGTGATTATTCTGACTAAACAATGATTTTTGAGCAGATGACTTCACGCCTCCCTAGGGCGCCCTCTGGTTTGGGAACCACTGCTTTAGATGATCTCGTGCTTTCACTCACAAAACGCCAAGGTATCAAAAACTCGCACCTCTTACCTGCGTTTTTTTTTTCTTCTCATCAGACGTCCAACATTTCCCCCTCCATCGGGTTGCCATCAAATGGGTACTTGTGTCTGAGAGATAACTCTTCTGTGGCCAAATTGCTATGTGCCACAAACCATTTAAGTAGTAGAAGACTCATGGTGAATGAAACACACACGCACACGTACACATGCAAGCACTGACGCACGCACACATATAGTACACAAAGGATTACAAAGGATTACAAAGGCGGAGCATGCCGACAGGAGACCTTTTGATCCATATTTAGGTCGGATGCGAAAAAAAAATCATATTAATAATAAAACAATAAATAAAAACTATAATAATGTAAATAACAAATAAAATACATAAATAAATGCATAGGTATAGTTAAATAATAAACAAACAGGTAAATAGTAAATAATAATAAATTGACATATAACTAATAATAAATGAAAATCAGACAGACACACACACACACACACACACACACACACACACACACACACACACACACACACACACACACACACACACGATCACACGATCACACTCACTAAACCTATACGTGTAGAAGGCTGTCGTATCCTCATCCTAATGTTCTGCTCTTTTCGTCCGCTTTTGAGATCTTCTTTCAAGTATTCAGCTTTCAAGCCGTGCAATCCACTTTGCCGCCCTGGCCGCTTGTTTGGCTTGAGTCTCTAATGCTGTTGACCCTTGACCTGTTATTCATCAGCCTCTTTGGCCATACATCGTGTGATCTAACCTGCTCTTTGACCTCGGCTGACCCAATTCGGTAAGAACGGTTGCAGAGGCTTATATGATACGAGCCATACCGCTCTTCTTTGATCGGGGTTGTCCTCAAGCATATTAAAGACGTTTTTAAACCTCGTCAGGAAAGTAGGGCATTGTCTGTCGGTTTAGCTTGGGTTCATTGGCTCAGAAAAGCTCAGATCTTTCCTGTTTTTGATAAATCTAAATGGAAAAAGGAAAATGCAGGAGGCTTTACTATCCATAATAAATCTAGGTGTAATAACAAATTAACAAATAATGAACGAAGAGGGGGTAGAGAAAAAGATCTGCACGAAAAAAAAGATACAAAAGAGGCGTCAGGTCTATCGCCGCTAGAAAAGTAGTGACGAAAGTGTGTGTGTCTTTCTCGCAGGACCTATTCGCTTTGAAATACAGCAAGGAAGGATGTGGATGTGGATGCAGGAAGGAAGGATGTGGATGTTGATGCAGGAAGGAAGGATGTGGATGTGGATGAGCATGAGCATAAGGGAAACTCGGAATGTAATTGTTCGCATGCATGAGTTGTGATATTAGAGGAAGAGAAGGAATTAGTAGGAAACATAAATACGAACACGCAGTGGTAGCAATCACGGCCGCCACTACGGCGGTCCGGGTTCGAACCCCTCTCAGGGCTGAAATAATTGCAGTATCGCTGCGCTGCGAGTCGTTACCCAAACTCTCGTGGGCGGGGAGTTGGGTGTGTGTGTGCGTGTAAGGTCACAGCATTACCCATAGCTCGGTCATATATGAGCTCTAAGCTCTCTTACGGGAGGGAAATAGCTGTCGATGACGAGTCCAACACGTGATCCAAGACAATGGTGAATCACACACTCTTACTCTGGATCAGGTATGGCTCTAAGAGTAGGTGAGGCAGAAGTTCATAAAGTCGTGACAAAACAAAATCTTCAAGACAGTTTTGCTTCAGGTAATAAAGTGATGAAAATATTGACGAAGACCTGAGGGGAGACAAGAATCGATATGAACCCACTGAATCTAAGATGACTCGAAGGTGAAATTTATTACGCCAAGGATGTAAGTCTTGTGAATTAGGAGCTGGATGAAGCTGGATGAAGAGATGAAACGTGGCCCTCAAAATAAGCAAATAGATAAATATGTAAATGATTAAGTAAGTGAATAAGTGAATAGATAGATGATGAATGTGAGATATGGTCATAAGAACATAAGAATGAAAGAGAGTGCAAGAGACCATAAGGCCTACACTAGGCAGTTCCATGTCCATTACCACCTGTCATCCCCATCCATAAAGTTGTCTAACCGTTTCTTAAAACAACTGATAGTTTCAGCGCTCACTACATGGTTACTAATTCTATTTCATTCGTTGACCACCCTATTAGTAAACCAGTTCTTGCCTGTTTCCTTCTTAAATATAAATTTGCTCAATTGAAATCCATTAGAAGAAGATGGATTATAATCCGGAAGGATTGGAGGGTGAGAAGTAGGCTTGGATCTACTTTGAATAGGGCGTAGTTTGAGTTGTTGAACGAGGACTTAGGAAGTAGTTCCGAGTGAGGGCGTAGTAGTACAAACTTCCTGGGGAGAACCGGGTTTTACATTGTGAAATTGGTGGGTGTTGCGGGGATGAATAGAGCATCATAAGAGAGAAGGTTCACCACATATGTGGTGGGGTAATTGAACTAGACCATCAACCCTTCGCTCTCTGAAGAGTGCCCAAGTGAATAAAATAGTCTGACGGCAGTTACGATAAGAAACATAACCCCCCCTGTACGAAAGGGGTTAAAGGGATCTCCTGTGTTGATGTATGGCAATGGTGGGCAACCTCTGGCACGGGTGCCAAACATGGCATGTGACATGCTTGATCCTGGCACGCAAGCTGATTTTGAAAACTTATTACAGTATCGAAAAATGACATGACTACCTTGAATAAACAAATTCAGACGACAAAAGATTAACTAAAACCAAACCGTCCAGGAATTAATATTTACGTACTGACATCCCACTATAGTTAAATAGTGTACATGAATTGACATTAACTTGGGTGTTGAAAAGAAGCACTATTGGCACGCAGGGTTCTACACATCAAAGAAACTGGCACAGTCTCTCCCAAAGGTTGCCCGCACCTGGTGTATGGCTTAAAATCATGCGGTTGGCAATGGCACATGAGGACAAACCCTTTATTGGTACAACGTTGTGTCAATAAATAAATAAATAAATATATATATATATATATATATATATTTAGAAGCTCCGCCATGGGATACGAACCCTGACCCGTGCGTCGATAATCACGAGGTCAAGACGCTAGCAACCATGCTACATGCTACATGGTTGCTAGCGTCTTGGTCTCGTGATTATCGACGCACGGGTCAGGGTTCGTATCCCATGGGGGAGCTTCTAAAAATGTTCAATCTGTCTTAAACATTCCCAACACACACACACATATATATATATATATATATATATATATATATATATATATATATATATATGTATGCATATAACAGATGAAATTATTATGATACTAATTTGAGCAGGTTTGAACCCAATAAAATAGTATACAACGTAAATAAGATGAATAGATAATTAGGTCAAGAAACACCGAAGGCAAATTGAGATTGTTAGACTGCGGGATGAAAAAGCGGATGGTATGTTAGGGAATACACGCGTGCGCGCGCGCACACACACACACACACACACACACACACACACACACACACACACACACACACACACACACACACACACACACACACACACACACACAGCAAATTAAAGCAGAACAGTGCGATTGTGAAAGAAATAAAAAAGGGGAAGTTTACGTGGTTTTTACTAAGTGTAATGTCTAAGGTGAAGGGTTCATTAAATGTATGTATATATATATATATATATATATATATATATATATATATATATATACACACATATTCAATATTTTGACTGTGAGGGCGGGGGTCGTGGACTGAATAAAATCCCCTGTCGGTTCTTGTAGCGAAAAGAAAGTTTAACTGAGGTTTTATTCTATGATGACTAATTGTTTTTTGCAAAGAAAAGACTTGTGCACAATTCATGCACGGAACTAGAGAATGTGCGTTCCGCGTCGTCACTCCAAGGCTCGCTCGCAAATCTCGACCTCTTTTTCCAGAAACTTCCTACGTTGGAGTTTTCTTTCTCTCGATTTGTGAGTAACCATTTCCCATAATCTATGCTTGTGCCACTTTTATTGGAAAGGACCTAGTTTTAGATTTAGAATGGTTTAATATTTGTTCACGGTTCTGAAAAGACCTTTCCCTATGTACAGTCACTCAAAAAAGTATCGGTAAGAAATATTGTGGAAATGGACGTAAATAAACGCTAAACTGACACATTGTTCAAAAGGATTGGAAACTGTTGGTACGCCTGTGTATCAATGCGCCAATGTTTCTCATAGCTTTGTAGTTTATAAATGTGCGTCTTCATTACAGCAGCATTCATTGAAGATATTTAGAATATTAAAATGTTATTTAAGTTTATATATTACACAAATGTTATATTACTTGCAAGAAAGAACCTGTTAACTGCTAAGGAACTGTAGTGTGTTTTAGTATAGCTCGAATGGCTGCCCCTCTGAGAGGGCGAGGGTGAGCAAAGGAGTAACGGGTAGGGGTTGCCATGTAGACAGGAGAGCCTGTAGCGTTGTCTAGGCTGAAAACATGTTGTGGTGTGGCAAAATCAATTGAATATTCTCTGGTGTGTGTGTGTGTGTGTGTGATTTCAGTAACAATAAGATATTGACAATTCTTGTCGGTGCAAATATAATTACTTTCAATCTTTTCACATCTTCACGCATTAAATGCTTATTCTACACCACGTATTCTAACGGGGGGGAGGGGGGAAGGTGGGGCGCAACTCTGTCGCGACTACCAACTGTACAGGAACATCGATTCTATTGTTTCACTCGTCTCCCACGAACACCTAAAACCACCAACCGTTACGTTATTCCCATTTTCAGTCACCTAGGAAGTCATTTTTAAGCATTTATTTATTTGTTTATTTATTTATTTATTTTTTGCAGGCTCGAACAATTTTGAACACATCTAAATTTCAGCAACATCAGCGCAAATGATAATAATAATAATAATGCTAAAATAAATAAATAAATAAAATAAAATAAAAGCAGGTCCTTCGTAGCTGACATTTGCCTCAGCAGTTATAGCATACAAATGCATTTGTATCTCAACTTGTACTTGAAAAAGCTGTAATAAGCGAAACGTCGTACAAATAAAGGCTCCGTCCTCATATGGTGTTTATCTAGTCAAATAAATAAATGGTAAGTTGGACATTTGCTCGACATTCTAAGTGGTCTTTACAATTTTTTTTCCTCAAAATTTTATGGGAAATGTACCCGACTAGAATAATTTTGGCGTCATGCTATATTATTTATTGAACCAATGATAAGTGTCCTTGATCACCAGTATAACAACATTTATTTGTTTCAGGTCCGTTGTTGAGTGTCTGAGGACTTTGCTGTACGTACCCCATTCCTGGCCTTTCCACGCAAGTCTCACTGTTTTTTTTTTTTCTCTTTCTTTTACTGTATCACTATACTCTTTCTATTTTTTATTGGTGATATTCAGTATTTTTCTCGTCTGAGTAGAATGGCCTGGTAACAGCCAGGCTAAATCAGTGGGAGATTTTTAGTGACAGACTTAGTAACCATGTAGTGAGCGCTGAAACTATCGGTTGTTTTAAGAAACGGTTGGACAACTTTATTGATGGGGATGACAGGTGGTAATGGACATGGAACTGCCTAGTTTAGGCCTTATAGTCTCTTGCAGTCTCCTTCATTCTTATGTTCTTATGAAAGAGTTGATAAAGATAGATGATTCCGTGCACCCCGTCTAATCGAATTCAGTCATTCACCCATGCACTGGTGCTCAACTGCTGATGCTTGCCTGTGAATATTTGGACATTTTTATTTGGTGGGGAATTTGTTATACTCTTTACACGCTGCAAGACTAGCGAAGAAGATCACATCAAGTTTACATGTTGAAATTTTATATATATATGTATATATATATATATATATATATATATATATATGTATATATATATATATGTGTATATATATATATATGTATATATATATATATATGTATATATATATATATGTGTATATATATATATATGTATATATATATGTATATATATATAATATGTATATATAAATATATATATGTGTGTGTGTGTGTGTGTGTGTGTGTGGGTGTGGGTGTGGGTATGGGTCAGAAATGCTTTGCATAACCTGAGTCCAAGTCTATGTACGATGACTCTGTGTACACACATGCAGGAACCCTCGGGCACAGCAGGTGTCCACGGGGCGGGCTGTGGCACTGTGCCAGGAACTGCTTGACTGCCGTGACACACGCGGTAGAGGGATCATGGCTTTACCGTCCCGGAGGAGGTGTTCGTGAGTCTTGACTCACTTATGCTCCGCACTACATGTTAGGCCATGTCGTCCGACGTACCAGTACATCGCTGCTACTATTTATTTCACCATACACACAACCGCGCGCATGCGCGCGCGCACACACATACACACACACACACACACACACACACACACACACACATATATATATATATATATTATATATATATATATACACATATATATATATATATATATATATATACTGTATATGCATATATATATATGTATGTGTATGTATGTATGTATTATAACGAGTATACGTCTGGCTTACCAAGAAATGTATGTGACATCTACTGTTTCATGATGGTGGCCCGTGTGTATTTTTCATTTCATTTAGTGTATGCTTTGTGAGTTTATCCAGCTAAGATTTGAGCGAACACTGTGGCTGAATTGACACTTGAGGTGTCGATGATGTTGATGACCCATTTGATTACGTCATTTGGAGTGAAAGGAGTCTCATCCATAGATGAACCCCCAAGTTTTGTGAATGACGACCACCCAACACGATTTACTTCGGTAACCCGCGCTTAAGGAATATGCATGGAATCTCTTTTCGCACACCCTATTTCCCGTTACTCTCTGTCCTCCTCCTCCTCCTCCTCCTCCTCCTCTTCGTCCTCCTCCCTCCCCATCTTCTCCTTCCCTCTCTCTTCCTCTCTCCTCCTTCTCCTCCTCTTCGTCCTCATCTTCGCCCTCCTCCCTCCCCATCTTCTCCTTCCCTTTCTCTTCCCCTCTCCTGCCCCTCCTTCTCCTCCTCCTCGTCCTACTCTTCGTTCTCCTCCTCCCTCCTCATCTTCTCCTTCCCCTTCTCTTCCCCTCTCCTGCTCCTCCTCCTCCTCTTCGCCCTCCTCTTCGTTCTCCTCCTCCCTTCCCATCTTCTCCTTCCCCTTCTCTTCCCCTCTCCTCCTCTTCCTCCTCCTCCTCCTCTTCGTCCTCTTCGTTCTCCTCCTCTCTCCCCGTCTTCTCCTCCACTCTTCTCTTTCCCCTCTCCTCCTGCCCCTCCTCATTCTTCTCAGTCCCCTCCTCCTCCTCTTCGTCCTCCTCCTTCCTCCCCACCTCCTCCCCATTCTCTTTCCCCTTTCCTCCTCTCCCTCATCGTCTTTCTCCTCTCTCCACATCTTCCCCTTCCCCCTTCTCTTTCCCCTCTCCTCCTGCCCCTCCTCATTCTTCTCCTCCGCCTCCTCCTCCTCCTCTTCGTCTTCCTCCTCATCGTAGTGCTTGTGAGCACCACCAGCTAGCGTCTCCGTTCTCGCGTCTTTTTCGCTGCCCTCTGCTTGCTTGCTTGCTTGCTTGCTTGCTTCTCTTGCTGCCTTGCCCGTAAGTCCCTTCGTCCCTCCCTCCCGTCGTCCCTCCGTCCCTTCCTCCTTCATCTCTAATCTTTTTCCCGACTCGCAAGGCTAAGTGGCTGTCGAACTCGAGTAGAGAATCTGATGGGCGCGGCCGGTGGCGAGGAAGAGGAGGAGGAGAGGGAGGAGGAGGAGGAGGAAGAAGTGAGGAAAGAGTAGGAGGAGGAGGAGGAGGAGGAGGTGAGGAAAGAGTAGGAGAAGGAGGAGGATGTGAGGAAAGAGGAAGAGGAGGAGGAAAAGGATGGGAGGAAGAGGAGGAGGAGAAGGAGGGGAGGAAAGAGGAAGAGGAGGAAGTGAAGGAGGGTAGGAAAGAGGAAGAGGAAAAGGAGGGGAGGAGGAGGACGAGAAGAAGAGGAGGAGGTGAGGAAGGAAGAAGAGGAGGAGAAGGAGGGTAGGAAAGAGAAGGAGAAGGAGGGGAGGAGGAGGACGAGAGAAGAGGAGGAGTCTGAAGTGAAGTAGGTTGTGAGGACAAGAAGGAGAAGGAGGAAGGGGGAGGAAAGGGGAGGTAGTGGAGGCAGGGGTGAAAAGAGGAGAATAAGGGGGGGAGTTGTTTGAAAATGGGTTTCAGAGATTAGGGAGGAAAAGAGGGGGTAGGCGATAAGGGGCTGGATAATGTTCCCTCCATCTAAGAAAATTTTGAAGTTCAAATTAAAACGACTGAACTATAATTTTGAATATTTAACTTCCATTTTAAAGCCCTGAAACTTGTATCCTAAGGTAACTGAATATCAAATATAAAAAATGAAGTTCTCATTAAAATTAGTACTAAGATGTAATTAGGAATACCAGTTTGAAATAGTTGAACTAGTATTTCAAATGTTTAAGTATCTATTTAGAATACAAAAGTGATGGAATGCCATATCAAAAATTCATTGATAGACAGTAATTTAGGATTTTTTTAAATTCAAATCGTCTTTAGGGTTAGTTTAGGTCTAGCAATGGCGTCTTACGACACTATAGCACCATAGGCTAACCATAATATGGTTTGAATGAAGACCCTCAAATTACGTCTTATCATTTAAGTTTTAAATTGGTGTCCATTTGCTTAAGAAAAAAAATATATCTTAATTTAATTTTTCCTTATTTTGAATATAAGTTCAACTGTTTTAATTTGAACTTCAGATTTTTTTCTATACGAAATTATTTCAAATATGAATTCAAATTTTTAAATTAAATTCACATTTTGTAATTATCATTTAGGTGTCGTATATATATATAAGTATATATATATATATATATATATATATATATATATATATATTTTTTTTTTAAGTGTAGTTTTTTCACTGTGCAGAGTGAATTCCCTTCGGCTGAAGAAAATCGCCAGACCTCGATAGAAGCTCGAATCATCATTTCAAAGAGAGTGTCAAGAGAGGATTTGTATGGAGGAATACGTGTTAATGATGATGAGACAAGAGAGCACAAAACGCTTAAAGAGAGAAGATGAACTTTGTGGGGAGGTTGTCAGCTAACTCCTTCAGCTTGAGATCGTGGCAGGAGCCGAATGAAATTGTCTGGCGAAATCCATTACTGTGCAATGTATTTTCGTAACGGACGGATCAAGTAAAGAAACGACAAGAGAAGATTTACAAACGACGGATGATCGATGGGGCGAAGGAAGGGCAAGAAGAGGAGGAAGTTGAAGGAAATGAAAAGGTAAAGGATAAGGGGGAGAAAGAGGGAGGTCGCGCTTGGGGAGGGATTCAGTTGAAGGAGCAGGTCCAAGTGCTGGAGGCGGACCGGAACGTCTTCTCGAGGAGGAGAGATGTGGCATCGTAGCTCTTAAGAAGAAGAACAAGAACAAAAATAAGAACAAGAAAAGAACAACAACAATAACAAGAGGTGGAGGCGATAGAAGATTTCATTCAGCAAGTAAATGGAGTCTGAACTGAAAGGGTTCTTGGAGGATGTGACCATTCCCTCTCCTAAACACACACACACACACACACACACACACACACACACACACACACACACACACACACACACACACACACACACACACACACACACACACACACACACACACAAAAATATATATATATATATATGTATATATATATATATATATATATATATACATACAATATATATGATATATACTGTATATATATGTATATATATATATACATATATGATATATATATATATCATATATATATATATATATATATATATATATATATATATATATATATATATATATATACGTCAGGCTATAACCAGAGAAAAATGTATAATGAGGGATTACATAATTTCCGTGGGTGAATGAACGGGCCAAAAAATTGGCTCCGTTTCTCAAGCGCTCGTCACTGAAAGCTTTAGGTGATGTTAGGCCATTCTACAGGTTAACGACCTAGAATACATATCTAAGCGTTTAGGGGGGACATGGTGATAAAAAAATAAGGCGGGGAATAAGAAGAATTAAAAAAAAAATGTGGGAACTAGCCGGAGAAACCCATGTTTATAAAACGAAGGGTCTGGGAACGTAGTGGACAGGGGAAGATGCCAGTCTCAAGGGTGGGTGCTGTAGACGGACACGTAGCCGAGTCTTAGGGAGAGGGTGGGTAAGGGTAGGGGCTATGTGGGCTGCGTGGGCAAACGCACAACAAACAGAAGCAGGTGGCGGATTAGGTGTCTCGAGCAGCCTTCAGACGCTTCTTCCTCGCTCCTCTTACGTCCTCCTCTTATGTCTCCTCTTCTTTCCCCTCTTCCTTCTCCTCCCCCCCCTCTGCGTTTCCTCCTGGTCCTCCTCCTCGTCCTTATTCTCGTCCCCCTCTTCTTCCTCCTTCACCTCCTCTTCCTCCTCCTCCTCCTCTTCCTCCTCCTCCTCCTCTTCCTCCTCCTCCTCCTCTTTCTCCTCCTCCTCCTCCTCCTCTTCCTCCTCCTCCTCATCCTCTTCGTTGTCGTCCCATCCTCCTATTCCTTTTCGTTCTCCACCTCCTCCTCTTCTCCTCTTCCTCCTCCTCCTCCTCCTCCTCCTCTTCGTTGTCGTCCCATTTTCCTATTTCTTCTCGTTCTCCATCACTTCCTCCTGTTCTTTCACCTCCTCGTCCTCTTTTTCTTACTCCTCTTTCTCTTACTTCTCGTGTTCCTTCTTCCCTCTTTCTCCTCTTCCTCGTCCACCTTCTCTTCCTCCTCCTCTTCCTCTTCCTCGTCCTCCCGGTTCTTCTCTTTTCTCCCATTCTCCTTCACGTAACTTCCATATTTTGCTTTTATCGTGTTTATTACAGCTACTTATGTTTTCCCGTGTAGCTTTCAACCTTACTCCTCAATCATTTTTTTTTCTCTGTCCCTTTTTCTCTGTAGTTACACTGTATTATGTTCATTATCTCTTCCTTCTTTGGCAGCTACCTCTTCTTTCTTCCAGTATCTTGTATGTACGATTTTTCTCAACACGTTTCTTCTTGATGCTTAAGCAAGCGGTCCTGGACAATCCACGGATATATGTATCATATAAATTACAGCACAGTAGTTACTGATGATTTTTTCATATGGCTTTGCAGATACTTAGTGAAATCGATATCAAATGGTCTCATGTTTGAATCTAACGGCCGGACATTCCGAGGCAATATAATTAGTTAGCATGGGTTCTAGTTGCAACTCGCCCCATACACTTACAGAGGAATATTCTTCAGTGACGTCGTTTCAAGTTGACTCAGCTGAGGAGAGACTGTCTCTTCCATGACCCGTGCCATGTTCTCCTTGAAAACGATGACAAAAAGAAGAAGAAATAAAAAAAGAACAGCTCGTATCTGGTACCGTGTTTTCATTGTTGTCAATTCACTTCGATGAAATTGACAAACACGAAGATAAAGAGAGAGAGGGACCGACCCAGCCTCATGAACGCCGCGAGAAGATCCGCGAGGCGTCAGCGTTGGCACCTCGAGACAAATGGGAAAGGAAGGGACGGCAAATAAAGCGCCGAACTCTTAAAGAGCGAACAATTAGCAGGCTCCTCAGGGAGATGGCACTGTGTGTGTGTGTGTGTGTGTGTGTGTGTGTGTGTGTGTGTGTGTGTGTGTGTATGTACATACATACTATATGGAAGCGAGCAGAGAACGATAGGTATAATATGATGGGAAGAAATAAAGTTATGTGAAGTTGTTGAATATGAAATGCCGGAAGAGTACATTTGAAACGAGGGGAGTGTTTAAGAAACTAAAAATCTGCAGTGGCTCAGAGTAGTTCAGAAGAAGAGCACATCGTGAGAGTAGGCTGGGTTAAGATAGCGTAAGGATAATATTACCTACCTCGGGTTTCACAGGATGGAAACCCGCAGCCCCACAGTGGCTGGCAACAATCCTCGGACATTCCCATAGATTTCTTGAAGAAATTTTGGACTCTTAGTCTGTGAGGGACTATTTCTCTTTCATCGGGTTAGCGAAGATGTGATGGAAATGTAGTTGGAGGTGGTTGAGGTAGATCGGATGGGGAGATCAAGTGTTGGTTCGACAGGACTATCGGTGGTATTTTTAACAAATTTCTTTCCTTATACAAATCTCATATAAATCCGTGGAAGGGAAAGATTTATATAAGGCAAGATTTTTTTTAAGAATGTCACCGTAAGAATCCTCCAGTGGTATTCTTAAAAAAGCTTTCTTTATATAAATCTTTTCCTTCCAAGGATTTATGTAAGGAATTTTTTTTTTTTTTTTTTTTTTTTTTTTTTTTTTTTTTTTTTTTTTTTTTTTTTTTTTTTTTTTTTTTTTTTTTTTTAAGAATACCGCCGTATACCTCTGACGTTTGTCTTGCAGGCGATGACCCTAAGTGTACGAAGAGAAAGGAACCAGGAGCAGAGGAAGAACCGAAAGATATTGTGCTTTACCGAGTGCACGCGAAAAGATTGATCATAAAAAGAGGCTGAATGGCAGAAGGAAGCATAGAAACAAGAAAGAAAGCAAATACAGGGCAATGACGACGAACTAACTAAAGAAGGGACCCAATGTTTAATACTTGTGTTAATGGCGTCCCTTTCAAAACACCGTCTATATGGCATAGATATTAGTTCCTTATCCATTGGCAGTGAGATTAGGGTTGTTGGACATGTAGCAACGTGCGAGAGGGTATGCTGAAAAATATATACATAAACCTACACATGCAGTGTAGTCACGCTCAATTTCGCCTTTTATCACATCGGCAGGTTGAAAGGAAGTTATTCAGTAATTTTTTTCCCTGTAGTCATTCATTGGCTTGTTACGCTCTGTATCAGCTGAGTAGCTGCTCTTCTTTTCCTCCGAGCCGCACATCCGTTTTCTTTGATCACCGTTTTCTTCGACCTCAGGAGGAGACTTTGGGAGATTTTCTTTACTCACCCGTGAAATCACCGCTCCATTTTCTTCGTCCTCTCCACGCCTCCCCGTTTCGCTCTCGCCACCTGCCCGCTGCCATGCAGCTGCCACTGAAGCTGCTGTGGAAGTGCTCGTCTTAACAACCCCTAATTCTTAAGCTTGATGAGACGCTGGGAGCTACACCCTGTATCTGGTTAAAGGCTCGGTTATACTGCTAACTCGAACAATAATATGCTCGGCTGCGGTATGACAGGGGTCTCGCCTTCCGCTCTTACGCCTCCTCCAGAATCCTTTTCCGTGTTTACTCTGTGTTTACCGATAGGTTCCTGATACGGAACTTGGTTACCCTGCATAATGATGTGGGGAAAATGATACGCCTTTGACATTTACAGGCCAAGTTAAGCTTTATAGCTTCAGCCCTAACACCCTAACCCACTTCGGCCTATTAATAAAGGGATGCTATAGAGTTTAATTAAATCACATGTCAGAAAAATAAGGGAATAATGTCTCCAAGTACACAAGGGATCGACCTTCACTTTACTTTCAAAGGCGAGGTGGTGTCACGGATTTGGAAGAGAATACGATTTTGGGCATCTTAGACAAGCCTCTTTGTTTTGGTTGAAATTTGTTTGTAGTTTTGATGATTTAGAGTCAGAAGGGCATGAAGAATAGAAAAAAAATATCCTTCGTATAAAGGGGAAATGGTCCTTATATCTCAAGTGTATCATGCACACAGCTTGTTCATATGGACATCGTTGGGAACAAAAGTCATTCCAGATGCGTCAATTCACCATTTCGCAGCGCAATGAAACTCCCGATAAAAAAAACAAAAACAAAAAACACTTGGCAACAGAAAGAAGAAATGCACAAATCGTGAAAACCAGTAAAAGGATTCTATAAGAAAATTTAAAATACTTTACTGCAAATGGGATTTCCCTTGGCTGAACGGAATATCGTGGCGACAGGCAGAACAAACCCACAGTTCCCGAATAACAGAGAAAGAATGAAGTAAAAACCAGCCATTGTTTGCATCCACCTTTCAGGGCAAATTTTACTCTGGAATACATTGAAAGAACTTAAGAAGTCATTGTGAGACGGTATTAGTACTCACAGTTAGGTTGGCTTCAGATTAACAGACATTGAAACTGGCTCGTTAGATTAATTATACACATTCAGAGAAGAAGGGGGAGAAAGAGAGAGAAAGAGAAAGAGGGAAAGAGAAAATGAGAAAGCGTGATGGTGGGGGTGGGGGAGGGGGCATGTACAATTGACACCTACCCATCAGGAACAGTGGCAGTCGTTCTTTCGGTTTTGCATCTCGATAAAATATTTGTTAAGTATGCTTTCTCGAAGATGTTTGAGAATCTGGGCCCAAAATATCGAGCCAACAGCTGTACGCCTTACGTATCTGGTGGCACAGTGGAATTGAAGTGTAACTGAGCAGTTCTCTTTAGGGGAGCAGCTGCCCTCGTTTTTGGCGCCGTAGTTGAATGTTGTCTTTAGGGGATTGGATTCCGGAGGCAACAGTTTCCGATGACGGTGGTGTGTGTGTGTGTGCGTGTGTGTGTGTGTGTGTGTGTGTGTTTGTGTGATTCACCATGGTCTTGGATCACGTGTTGGACTCGTGATAGCTATTTCCCTCTCCCGGAAGAGAGCTCTGAGCTCATATATGATCGACCTTACACACACCCCAAGCTCCCCGCCCACGAGAGTTGGAGTAACGACTCGCAGTGCAGCGATACTGAAATTATTTCAGTAGGCCCTAGGCGGGATTCGAACACTGACCGCCGTAATGGCGGCCGGGAACTCTTCCACTGCGCCACGAGTGTGTGTCTATGAGTACTCTAGCAGCATCCGACCTCAAGGCATCGGCCTTGCCGCTTCCCGTTGATATTTTCCGTCATTCAAAACCACTCACACTGACGTCATGTGACCTTTAGAGCATTCCGTGGGGCTGGCTGACGTCATCAGATATGTTAAGACATTGGAAGTCATCGATATATTCACATGTTTATTTGGAAAACATGCAAGACCAACATTGCTCCTACCCTGGCCACGTCAAGTCTGCTTACACACTGCTGATGAAGTTCTCGCTATGCAGAGGTGGTTTCTTTAAGATCATAAACCATATTTATATATCAAAATGGCACGTTACCTCCACACACACACACACACATACACACACACACACACACACACACACACACACACACACACACACACACACACACACACACACAACCTCGTGGCGCACTGGTTGAGTTCTCGCCTGCTACTACGGCGGTCCGAGTTCGAATCCCACCCAGGGCAGAAATAATTTCAGTATTGCTGCGCTGCGAGTTGTTACTCCAACTCGTGGGCGGGGAGTTGGGTGCGTGTATATTACCCATAGATTGGTCATGCGACCTCTGAGCTCTCATCCGGGAGATTAATAACTGTCGATCATGAGTCCAACACATGATCCAATACCATGGTGAATGGTGAATCACACACACACACACACACACACACACACACACACACACACACACACACACACACACACAGATGAGGCCATACATGAGCTCTGAGCTCTCATTCGGAAAGATAATAAATGTCGATCACGAGTCCAACACGTGATCCAAGACAATATACGTGCATATTGCATATGCGTATCCATAGGTGTACACATTATACATGAATGAGTATGCTTTGGTGCGTCCAGATGTGTGTGCAAGTTTGTGTGTGTGTGCGCGTGCGTTTGTGTACCTGTGTGTATGGACGTGGATGTGTGTGTATGTGGGTAGTTGCGTGTGCGCGCTTGTAAGCGCTCGCGATTGTGTGTGTGTGTGTGTGTGCAGGCGTGCGTAAATGAACATTTGTGTTTTTCGAGCGCATTTGTATGTGTGTGTATGTGTGTACTGTATATGTAAACATGTATACGTGAGCATGTGTGTGTGAATGTGTATGTATGTGTGTGTTTGCTAGTGCAATTCTCCATGGGATTAGATAACGTGTTGGGCTCATGATCGCTAGTGACCCTCCTGGATGGAAGCTTAGTTCGAATGGTCCTAACTGTGTGCTCTGAGTGATGCTTTTCAAAACTTAATTGTGACTGAGTATTAGTACCAGTGAGTATCGTTCCAAGATATCAATTATTCCCTTGCAGTCACTAAACCGTGCAAATATTCTCAATCTGATAGTATTTGATTCTGTCATTACAATGTCCCACTCCCTCCTTCGTCTTTTTTCTTGTTTTTCCTTTCCTTCATCTACCTTCATGATTTTTTAAATATTTTATTACGGAGTTCGTACAAGTTAGTATTTGACTTGCATCTCTGCCAGTCTTGGTTGTTTATGAAAATATGTTGTATTATCTCTGTGAATTCCTCGAATTGAGAAGATGGGGTTTTCAGGACTGCAATAATCAATTGGTGAACGAAAGAAAGGAAAAAGTCTACGGCCACAGAATGCCAAGATCAGTTGCAGACGGAAGGTACCATTATCAAAAGATTTACTTGTATCACTTCTTTGTCGTAATTAACTCTCCAGTTCTGTTCACCTTCACCACCAACTCCACCATCAACAAAGCCACCAGTAACACCTCCACTCACCACCAACGCCAACAGCATTACTACTACCACCACCACTACTAAAACCACCACCAACAATTCTGCTAACACCATAACTACTAACGTTGCTACTACCACTATTATTAACATTACCGCCACCAGAACTACTAACATCACCACAACCCTTACAACCACTACCATTACCATCACCAATACTACCACCACTATCTATACAATCACTACCACCTTTATCATCCTTATCAACACCACTGCTACCACTACCATGATCGTCTCTACAACTAATACACCCAACATCAATTCCACGACCGTCAACTCTTCCAGTCGCGTCACAAATCAACACCCAATCCAAACATAACTACGGACGCTAACGACAGCAACGCAAAGGTGTTGTCAACCTAAGAACGAGTCATCACATGCATTTCCCTTGGAGTCAGGAGTTGTTGCTGACTCCTGAGACTTCTGCAACTGAGTCTCTTCTGACTGCTGCTGACTTCTGCAGACTTCTCCAACTTAGTCTCTTCTGACCGCAGCTGACTCCTAAAGACTTCTGCAACTGAGTCTCTTCTGACCGCAGCTGACTCCTAAAGACTTCTGCAACTGAGTCTCTTCTGACTGCTTCTGACTTCTGCAACTTAGTCTCTTCTGACCGCTGCTGTCAAGGATGATTTAGGTGTCTTAGGGATGCCTCCTGTAGACTCTGTTCGATGTGTGCGTGTGTGTTGGGGGAGGGGGGGGGTTAGGAGCCAGTTAAAGAAAAACATTCTTCGACGTATTGTGTTGCAGTCAGGAGGTGGAGCGCCATGGCTAAATAATTATGTATTTTTGTTAAGAGGGTTTTCATGAAAGAGAGCGTTTGCCAGTGATAGCCCAGGTAAAAGGACTAAACAACGTAATTTTCCTGGACATTCCTGATAACCAGATGCCGAGACTGCACACCAAGAAGTATCAAGGAACCTGGTTACTCAACTGTAAGCGTCTGGGACCCTGGAAGAGGTCAGAGGGAAAACTGGACTGGGTCGCTCTGCCTTGTTGGTCTTGGTTTCCCTTCATACCACGGGGACTCGATTTCAGATCCTGACAGCTCGAGGCACAGGTGACGATTTCAGTTACAGATGAACGCGTCCTTGCTTTAGCCCAACACTTGTAACCACCGACGAGCGTAAAAAGAAGGCGTCCTCCTTTTCTGGATATGGCGCCAACGGCGGTGACGCTAGAGCCTGTGCTTTGGTAACAATTGTCGCATGCGGTAGTGGGCCACAGCACCACACACAGGGATTGGGCGAGTACCATGACCTGATTGATTTTAAGGAAGAACATCCTTTTCGTCTTCCTCTTTTTGGTCTGTTTCTTCGTTTCCTTTTATCGTCAGCGTCATCGTCGTTGTCAGGGTCTTCGTTGTCATTATACAAGAAAAATACCACCACCAATAGTCACTACTACTACTATTACTACTACTACTGCTGCTGCAGTAGTAGTAGTAGTAGTAATAGTACAATTGGTTTTACTTTCAATTCTAATACTTTTTCTTCTAATTCTTCCCATTCTCTCCCTTTCTATGCTTCTCTCTTTGCCTCTCCTCCTCCCTCTCTCATTCCTTCACTCTACCCCTCTTCACTCCCATATTCCCTCATTCCGCGTCTTCCTACCAATGTTTCTCCCTCTTTTCCCATTTCTCTCCCTTTCTCACCGTCTTTCTACTCCTCTCGCCCCCCCCTCTCTCTCTCTCTCTCTCTCTCTCTCTCTCTCTCTCTCTCTCTCTCTCTCTCTCTCTCTCTCTTTCTCTCTATCTCTCTCCCTCCCTCCCTCTCTCTCTTCCTCCCTCCCTCTCTCCCTCCCCCCCTCTCTCTCTCTCCCTCTCTCTCTCTCTCACATCATCCAACACTACCACCGCCCTCTCCACCTACAGGCTCACCACCACTTCTACCACCAGTGACCAAGATTCTTTCTCTCTCTCTCTCTCTCTCTCTCTCTCTCTCTCTCTCTCTCTCTCTACGAGTAATAGGCTCGACCGCCATATTCCCTTCCTGTGCATCTTTTACCTCCTCCTCCTCATTTTCCCCCTTCATCCTTCTCCCTATGTTCCACCACAAACTTTCATCCTGGACCCGATTTAAGCTGGTGCACGTCTCTTTCCTTCTTTTCTAAACCTAAGCTGCTTAGAGCTTTCCTTTTTCCAACTCCTTCTCTCGCTGGTCACTATTCCTGTAGATATTCTCGTTTTCCCATGCATTGCCTCTCTTCCTCATATTCTCCTCCTCTTCCTACTCTTTTCATTCACCTACTCTTCTTTCTCCTCCTTTTAATCTCGTCATCATACTCCTCTACAGTACTCTCCTCCTGTTCCTCTACTCTTATCTTGGTCGCCTGCCGTTCTTCCTTCCCTTCCTCCTCGTTACACTCACTTTGCTTCTCTTACTCTCCTCTTCCTTCTCCTCCTCTTCCTCTCCCTCCTAAGGTGGTTCCTCTTCCTCAACCTCGTC
>NC_134784.1:7143715-7148715 GCF_046742065.1 Oratosquilla oratoria
GCGGAAATTTATTATTCACAAACTCCTCCTAGGTTTTTGCAAATAAACCCCTATAACCATATATATTCAGAAGATAAATATACGAGATGCATTTCTTCACCTTTTAGCTGTAGACATTTATTGTCAACCCACACACACACACACACACACACACACACACACACACACACTCACACTCACACACGCACGCAAAAGAAAGTGTACATGATATTTGTGTTTGTGTGTGCTTGTATTTTCAAACTAGGGTTTCCCAACCTTCGGGTAGGGGGGCACACACCTGGGAGGGGGAGTGTTTAAAGCTATATTTCATTATGATAAAATTATTTTGGTTAGGGATAAGATTTAAAGTTAGGTTAGGTTAGGTTAGGTTAGGGATTATTCACGAACTCGCAGCAACGCGCGGGTAATTTGGCTAGTATATATATATATATATATATATATATATACATATATACATATATATATATATATATATATATCTATATATGTGTAGACTCAGAGGTGAATTGATACAGGTCTTTAAGATTCTAAAGGGAATTGACAACATCAAAAGTGACATTTTTACACTGAATGAGAATCAGACAAGAAACAAAGGTCTCAAACTGTCCGGAAATAGATTTAATATAGAAGTGGGTAAAAAAACTTCGCCAACCGTGTAGTTAATGAATGGAATAAACTTCCTGCATAGGCAGTGCAATGTAGTTCAGTTCGAAGCTTTAAGAATAATTTAAATAAACACCTAAGCAAGATGCTGTAATGATTATTGATTATCTTATATTATTTGTTTTGTTATTATTTGTCCGTTTGTTTATTATTATTTGTTTGAGTCTCACTTATTATTAGTTATATGTCAATTCATTATCATTTACTATTTACCTGTTTGTTTATTATTTAACTATACCTATGCATTTATTTATGTATTTTATTTATTATTTACATTATCATAGTTTTTATCTATTAATTTATTTTTTATCATTATTATGATTTTTTCGCATCCGACCTAGATATGGACCAAAAGGTCTCCTGTCGGCATGCTCCGCCTTTGTAATCCTTTGTATATATGAGAGGTGGAAGAAGTCACGAGTTTTGATCTGAGTTCCGATTTTATTCCTGACATGTTTCGCTTTACACTTCATCAGTGGAATGTATCTATGGGGTCAAGCTGGCGGTATATATTGGGAACCAAGTCCACGTTCCCTCCTTGGAGTCACCTCTCTCAATTTGTCACAATGTCTCAACACATACACACATATATACGAGTATATATAAATATATATATATATATATATATATGCAAAGTAGGCCAATTGGAAAAAGAAACTAACGAAGCAGAGTGCTTTCGTATATTGAATCTTCAGTGCAAAAAGTACATAGTTAATAGAAATACATAGATTATATATGCATGAAAAAGGAACAAAGACATGTATATATAATCTGTGTATTTCTGTTAACCATGTACTTTTTGCATTGAAGATGTAATATGCGAAAGCGCTCTGCTTCGTTATTTTCTTTTTCCAAGTGGTCTACTTTGCATAAGTGAACACACGTACCCGTGTTCTTATTAGCATATACAGTATATATATATATATATATATATGTATATATATAAATATATGTATATATTATATATATATATATATATATATATATATATATATATTTATATATATATGCATATATATATATATATGTATATATATATATTTATATATATATATATATATATATATATACATATACTTATTCTACAGATGATATATAGTTTCACACTATCTGCAAAGAATTATTAAAGCAAAAATTCACATAAGCAAATGGAGGAATGAAGATGGGATCCTTCGTTGATTTGTTTGCACAGCATTCAATCAGTCTTTTTAAGATGTTAGCTTAAGACTCATCATTGTTGTTTGATCTAACCCACCTCATTTTTTTCTCGCAGGTATGTGTCCGTTTTCTGTGGCGAGACCGTGAGTACTATTTGTGCCGTTCCGTTAACTCACGGCTTACATAAGGTTGAAGTTCATCCGTTGGGTACCTTTTATTGCCTGGGTCCCCGCTGTGACCGACCGTGGTTGACACAACTCTCTGTGCTCTTCGTTATCAGCAACTGTTATCACTTCGGAAGCTTATAGGCCCACCATATCAAGAGCTTTGCTCGTAGTTTGTCAAGAGCCCGAGACAGCCCGGGAATGGGTGGGCGGGGTGGCAAACTATGAAGTACGTTTGGATGTATGTACAGTGCCTTGTCTTCGTAATTTTCCAAAGCAGGAAATTGTACTTCATTTCATGGATTACTTAGTGCGTGACAACCTTGGCAAAAACATGGTGGTGAGGAAAGATCAGATATGTGTATCTACTTTGTTCCTTGTCATATATATTCATCTAAACAACTATTTTTTATCTCGATTTGTATTTAGATATGTTAGATGGGTAAGCTTCAAGTTCTTGTATGAATGAATGTAGTAATAGTAATAGCAACAGTATATTCATTGTGGTAATCTCATCGTCATAAGTTAGTTTATTGTTTGAAAAGGTATCATGCAGTTAACTGCAGATTTGGAAGTGTACTATTCTTTGACTAGATATCAGGTATTTTAGGTACTGCTCTCCCTACTGATGTAAGTTTTCCTTTCATTTCCGTGCCCTCACTCTAGTTACTATTTTCCCATTTCTCTTTTTTTTCATTTCTCCTTCTCTTTCTGTCATTCATGTCTATTCTTTCTCGTTGCGGGTTATTTCTTCCAACCCCCATCACTCCAACATCCTTGCCCTCAGCCTGCTCGGTTGTCCAATCTCTTGTGCCATGTACATTGCTCTTTTGCCTCTCTTGTTATTAACCTCTCCACAGTTTGGTCTGGCTTGGTTTGCAAGAACAACCCAATTGGTTTACAGTTTGGTTTGCTAAAAAACAACCTATTTTGTTAATGTACCAGCCATGTGATCTGGTTACCGTCTGCGCCACACCATTCAGTGACCCTTGGGAGCGCTCAAGCTCAGTCAGCAGTATTCACCTCGAGGAACACGTGCCTACTCCACACCCGACTCTATCCCCCTCCCACACACTCTCTCTCCCTTTCCCTCTCTCTCTCCCTCTCCCTTCCTCTCTCCCTCCCTCCCTCCCTCCCTCCCTCCTTCCCTACTCCCCCTACCCCACTCCAACTTTACTTTCGTATCAATTTACCTATCTACTATCTTCACCTTTCGACTCGCAAACCTACTTCCTTCCCCTCCTTCCTTCCTTCCTTCATCACTTCCTTGCTTACTTCTTTGTTCCTTCCATTCACCCGATCCCCCTTTTGTTACTGGGTGTGTGATGCACAGAAGGAGAGAGAGAGAGAGAGAGAGAGAGAGAGAGAGAGACACCGAGACCCCTTCGCCTTCGAGGGATCCTGTTGACATGGATGAAATAGTCTGACATCATCCAGAATGAGAGAGCAAGTGCTATCCGATGCGGAAGGGGATTCATTCCATCATTCATTTATTCATCCATTCATTCGTTCACTCACACATCTGTTCGTTTATTCCATCATCCCTGGATTCGCACTTATATTTTTTTGCTCAGCAGAAAACCCACACACATACATGTTGTCCACCGAACCCTGAAATTTCGGCCTTTGATCCGTGAGTGCCATTGTTGACTTGCATGACCACGGAGAATGTGGGTCCTGATGGCCCTGTGTCGAAACCGGGAAGAAGAGTTTAACCTCAGGGAAGAACTTTGTCGAAGTTCAAGTCTCTGATAAGGCTTCACATCCAGATGGGTCTTGAACTTGTGGTGATAGCGATAGCCTATCACACTATCTTGTTCCTATGCTGTTCTTTATCGAAGAAAAGGAGGAGGAGGAGGAGGAGGCAGAGAAGGAGTAGAAGACAGAGGAGGTGGAAGTGGAGGAGGAGGAGGAGGAGGAGAAATATAGAAAAGGGAAGGAGGAAGATGAAGATTAGAAAGAAAATAATGATGTGGAGGAGCTCGTGGGTGACTAAAAGAGAAATCGAGAACAAGAGAGAAGATTTTAACCAGGAAATGGAACGGTTTAGTGAGGAATGTAAATAAAAGTATAGAATATGTAGCAGATGGAAGAAAGTATAAAGAAGTAAACAGGATGGAACCAATGAATAAATAAAGGAGGAAAAAGAGACGGCTGGACGCGAAGAGGCAAGAGTGAACAAGACGAGGAGTGTAATAGGAGTTAGCATTCGGGAGATCGGTTCTAAAAAGTTGTGAGGAGCTCAGGCCAGGAAATGCATAGCTGTTACCGAGGTCTTCACCTTGGCCCTATGCACTCGGACCTCCAGGGGGATTAGGAAAAAGGACGAAGAGAGTAGGCTGTATTAAAAAAAAAAAAAAAATAGTAAGTTTGACGGAGCGGAAGAATCGTTACATAAACGACGGGATGAGAACGTACTATATTAATGGTAGTGTACACCTTCTGGTCTTTGTGCCAGATGGACGTGGGAGAGGACTGTCTCCCCTTAGCACATCATCACAACTTATCCTCGCCTCCACCTGGAAGTGTAGCCACGTGGTCTCCAGAAATGTCAGAGGATTTTCATGAACCCGATTTTTCGAATGAGCACAGCTTACAATAGACAACTGCTCCTTGATTTCCTCCTCTTCAACCCTCCTCCTCTCCCTCCTTTTCTTATTGTCATTACTACTACCTCCACTACAATTACTACTACTACAAATGCTGCTGCTGCTGCTACTATTACTACTACTACTACTACTACTACTACTACTACTACTACTACTACTACGAGAGCTGATCTTCACTAATACAATACGAAGGCGAATGTTATTTACTGTGTGTGTGTGTGTGTGTGTGTGTGTGTGTGTGTGTGTGTGTGTGTGTGTGTGTGTGTGTGAGTGAGTGAGATGGGGGCGAGTCAACAGATATATTTATTGGTCTTTTTTCTGGCAATCGACCAACCCTCGTTGGTCTTCAAATGACCTGATGTCGGTCATAAGAAAATGTAGGAAGTGCTGAACGACTTTGTGTGAC
>NC_134784.1:7153715-7156215 GCF_046742065.1 Oratosquilla oratoria
TAAAATGTAACTGCAGAAGAGGACTACAGCTACTGGTTGAAATAGACGGTTTACTCTGTATCTCAGCTTATCTTTCTCCGAGAGTGGATTTAATATATATATATATATATATATATATATATATATATATATATATATGTGTGTGTGTGTGTGTGTGTGTGTGTGTGTGTGTGTGTGTGTGTGTGTGTGTGTGTGTGTGTGTGTGTGTGTGTGTGTGTGTGTGTTGTATTTATATATCATATATGAACATGTGTATGTGTAGAGTGCCAGAGGTGATGGTGCAATTAATGACTCCCCTTGAAAGAGTCACGCCCACCCCGACCCCGCACCCTCTCCCTCCCTCCCCCAAAAACGGTCAAGCCGAGGGTTAGTACGCGATAGGCGTGTTTGAGGTCATTCGGGTTCACGTGCAGAAGAGGGCGGCGGCGTGTCGTACGGGGCCAGCGAGGGGAAGGTGGTCGGAATGCGGATGACGGAGGGATCCGCTCATCCGGGAATAAAATAACCGGTGACGTCAGCGTGATCCCAAGACGAAGAAGAAGTTTGGTTCTGTCTCTGGTAAAGAGACGCGGCGACGTCTCCTTATGGCCACGGGGCGTGGTGGTCCTTAGCATGAATACACTTTCTATGTTTCATGATCATAATTGTTATTATCGTTATCATTATTGTTATAATTACATTAATTACTATTATTATTATATTTATTATTATTATTATTATTATTATGACTAGTATTGTTATTATTATCATCATTACAATTATCTTTATTGTTTTTATTATCATTGTTATTGGAATACGAATTAACCTCTGCATCTGTTCTATTCCTTCCAAATATATTTGCGGTTTCTTGTGGCCTCCACAATTGGGCATTTCTGTGTCACTTAATCTAAAAGAAATTCTTTATACATTTATTTTTTGTTTCGACGGTGCTTTGACTCTTCATTGTTGATTTCATGCATATTCAGTAGACGGGGGAAAGGCGAGATGACGTCACCCAAAGGAGGTTCCTGGGCAGACAAGCTCCAGACGCGCTCCTGGGTGGCCGGAGCTCTTGTCGTGCCTGCGCTCAGTGTCAAGTCGCAGGTTCTGGTCCTGTTTGCACAATAGTTACTAGAGATTCTGTTGGCTATACAAGCTTACTCATTGCTCATGTGTCCCTAATTTATACGTGACACACACGCACACACACACACACACACACACACACACACACACACACACACACACACACACACACATATATATATATATATATATATATATATATATATATATATATATATATATATATATATATATGGTAACACGCCACTACTGTAGTGTCCCCTTAACTTGCATAACATTTTTGTGACAAAAATTACTATGATTAAACAACCATTGTATGTGTACAGAAATATTATTTATATATGTGAAATTAATGTTGCCACAAACTATGATAGCCTTTGTAAGGAGAAAGCATGTAAATGTAAAATGATTGTATAATTTTACGAAATGTAGAAATAATTATTATTTGTATTTGATATTATCGTGGGTGGGCCAGTTGTAGGCTGTTTGTTTCAATTCTTCTCTTACGGCCGAGCACCATTCACCATGTAGTGTTAACAATCCACTACAATGCTTAGGTTAAAGATTATTCACGAACTCCTCCTAGGATTTTGCAGATAGACCTCTATAATCATATATATTCTGAAACCTTATAACCCAAGCTACTTGGATAACTATCATTTGTCTATCTGTCTGTTTACGAACTCCCCCCTGGGGTTTTGGAGATAGACCCCCATAACCATATATATTCTGATACCCTATCACTCCAGGTACTTGGATAACTATATTTCATTTCTAAAAAAATATTTTGGTTAGGGTTAAGGGTTAAAGTTAGGTGGGGTATGGTTAGGTTAGGGATTATTCACGAACTCCTCTTAGGTTTTTGCAGATAGACCCCTATAACCATATATATTCTGAAACCTTATAACCCAAGGTACTTGGATAACTATCTTTTATTTGTATCTACTATGATAAAGTAGTAGCCTCTGTCTGTCTGTTTATTCACAAACTCCCCCCAAATTATATATATTTATCATAACCCAGGCTACTTGGATAAGTATATTTTATTTCCACAGGGCGTCTCCCTCCTCGAATTGATTTTTTTTCTACTTGACATTTTATTTTTGTTACATTTTCCATTGAATTATATTGATACGTGTAACTTTTCTCCACAAATTCTATCAAACTAATGATCATCATTTGCCCGCAGCAACGCGCGGGTAATTTGGTTTGTACGAGATTATAAAACGTAGACTATAAAACAAGTAAAAATTATAGTTCGATGACTTTATATTAAAACTGATATACCGTAATTATATAAAATGGAATCGGCATCGGCAACTAAGAGTGAATAAGAATCGGCATCGATATCAGCATCGGCAATTAATGGTAAATAGGAATCGGCATTGGCATCGGCATCGGCAAATAAAATGGAATCGGCACACCCTTAATTTAA
>NC_134784.1:7158715-7163715 GCF_046742065.1 Oratosquilla oratoria
ATTACATGACGTGTTGTTGCTTGTGCATGAGACTAATGTCCCATAATAACGTGCCCCCAGACCTCACCCCGGCCGTGGCAAATATGGCGTCGATTGGTACGTGTTTGTATGACAAAGCACTGGAGACTTACCGAAATTCAAAGTTGACCCTCTTGTGTATTCTTAAATTTTAATAAATTAGGCTGTTTGTATTGCTCTGGGAAATAAAGTTAATTGGACAATGCCGCCGCAAGATATAGTGGAATGATAACATTGACAAGAATTCAATCTTAAAAAATATATATATTTGGAAGCTCAGCCAAGGGATTCGAACCCTGTCATAGAAATAGACAAATATATATATGTATATATATATATATATATATATATATATATATATATATATATAATATTCCGCATACTCACCCTTTGTGAAGTTTCTGTCACATTTTAGTCTTCCAAAATTTGATCATGCTTATGGCAGATGATTTGAGACATGCATGTCAGACAAAATAACCAGCATCACAAATCGAAAATATACATGTGGGTAGAAATAAATTTAAGCGAAGGTAAGTTGGAGTTAAGCGATACATCAGGTTATAGGGAAAAAGGATAGTTAAATAGTTTCTATACAGATGCGAACAGACAAGGTATTCAGCTTTTTAGAGCCAGAAGTGTACCTAAGCAAGGGACATGGAAACAATTCTATGTTTGGGGAAAAGGATTAATGTTTCCAGTCCTATAATGATGCCTCCTCTGCTATTTTTAGGCACAATAAAAGCTACAAAGGAAAGGTAATAATAAAGATTTATAAAATCGTTGAGATATATTCGATAAGGAAATTCTTTGCCATTTTCAGTCGACCTTGTAAATAGTCATTCGTTATTTCTATCCACTATGTAAAATAGAGTTCATGATTAATTAGACATTTGTTAGGATATCAACGTCATCGTCGTTATTGCCACCAGCGTCGTCATCTTCGTCGTTTAGGTCGGCATATGCACCACTGTCATCACCATCATCATCATTGCAGTCATCATCCTCACTATTGTCATCATCATAATCGTCATCATTATTACCTCATCATCACCACCGTCATCATTATCATCATCATCATCATCATCATCATCATTACCATCATCATCATCATCATCATCATCATCATCACCATCATTACTTCATTATCATCATCATTACTTCATCATCATCATCATTATTTCATCATCACACCATCACTACCATCATCATCATAATCATCATCATCATTATTATCTCATCCTGACTACCATCATCATCATCATCACCACCGTCGTCATCATCATCATCATCATCATCATCATCATCATCATCACCTCATCATCACTACCATTATCATCATCATCATCATCATCATCATCATCCCAATATTTTGTTTCTCTTCTTGTTACAAAGAATTAGATATTCTGTTTTGCTCTTGTGCCACCCAGCCTCACTCATGTACAGAAGCCACCATCTTGCGCCTCAACACCGTCTTCTTACTCCTTCTCCTCCTCCCCCTCCTCCTCTTTCTTTTCCTCCTGAGAAGAGAGGGGCTCCTCCTCAGCTAGCATCGCCCCGTTTATTTGCTCAACTGTCGGTACTCCATCTTTTATTGGTTTCTGTTTGATGTGCATCTTGTTAGTGCAGCTGGCCGGGAAGCACCACAGACCGTCTGTGGCCCGGGCACTGTCGGGGGGATGGGGGGGGTTGCTTATGGGCGCCGTCGTTTCGTGTGGCCGCGGTCCGGCCACCACACTTCGGGTGGTCGTCAAGTCAGAATTGCTTCACTTCCCCGGCGGCGTCAGGGATTAATCTGTGTGGTTGCAGGTCATTATGTTTGCAGGTTACACTTCAGCCGAACAGAGTCAAACATTAGGAAAAGGATTTCAAATCTATAGTCCATTGCTGCGTGTAAGAACGAATTTCGTAAGCGAATGAATTGATCGCGGCTAACTTCAAACGATTTTATTTAGTTTAGAGGAGTCTCAAAGCAGTAAATCGTATTTATCACACACACACACACACACACACACACACACACACACACACACACACACACACACACACACACACACACACACACACACACAATATATATGCATACTGTACGCAAAGTAGACCACTTGGAAAAAGAAACTAACGAAGCAGAGCGCTTTCGTATATTACATCTTCAGTGCAAAAAGTACTTTTTGCACTGAAGATGTAATATACGAAAGCGCTCTGCTTCGATAGTTTCTTTTTCCAAGTGGTCTACTTTGCATAAGTGAACACACGTACCCGTGTTCTTATTAGCATACATACTGTACATACTGTATGTATCAGGGTATAGATTGAACCTAGAGGTAGGTAGAAAAACAAGTGAGGAACCAGAAACTGCAATGAAATTGCTGCAGAGGTGATCGATGGAATGTCGTACGGTTCGAAGTTTTAAGATTGAGTTGGATAAGCACCAGAGCAATATCCCGTAATACCACCAACTCGCCTCTCTTTGTGTTTGCTTATATGATTGTATTAATTTTTGCATCCTGCATTACTAGGGACCAGGTCTCTTGTGTTTGTGTTATATATATATATATATATATATATATATATATATATATATATATATATATACATATATATATATATGTGTGTGTGTGTGTGTGTGTGTGTGTGTGTATATATATGTGTGTGTGTGTGTGTAATATATATATATACATATATATATATATATACATATATATATATATGTGTATACATATATATAAGTATAGATACACACGCGCGCACTCACACACACACTCACACTGACAATCATACACACACACACACATCCTCTCCATTCGCGCACACGCGCATACACGCTGAAGAGTTTGGATCTCGTGCAGCTTCTTACTCATGGTGGCGACTTAGCGAGAGCGTCAGGTATGCATTCAAATGGCCCGCCCTAACAAGCCGAGATCAACGCCAAGGCCTTAAGGCCTCGCCTGCTGGGGGGAAGAAGAGGGGAGGAAGGAATGAGGTGGTAAAAGTAGGGACAAAGGGTGAGGTGCGGGTGTAGAGAAGGCTTGAAAATTCGACCGAGAAAATGTAGTGTTTAATAGCGGGAAGCCTGAGTAGGGTCTGAGGTGGGGAGTGGGGGTGGGTGGGGGCGAGGGATCAAGAAGAGGAGGGGAGGGGAGGGGTAGCGATAGCAGAGGTTATAGAGAAAGTATAGAGAGAATAGCCGTGTCAGAGGTTATGGAAAGAGTGCAAAGAAGGGAGATGGCCCAGTTTTTGGCGAAAGCTTGGAAGGGAAGGCACGAAGGTTGTGGAGAAGAGGAAAGGAAGTTAAAGGGAGAGAATGGGATCGAGAGAAAAGGCGTTGGGAATAGAAAGAAGGGAAATGAGGCACAAGTGGAGAGAGATGACAATCATGGACAAGATATAGGGCAAAGGTAAAGATTGATTGGAAGAGAAGAATGACGCATTAACTCCATCATTAGCAAAGTTAAACCACAGGCAAGATAAAGACAAGAAGGGAAGACTGTAATTAGCCCCCTCACTTACAAAAGGCTGTAAAAATAGAATATCCTGTCGACAACTAAAGCAGTCTTAAGGCTGCCACCCTGTACGGTATTCGAGAAGCGATGCAGGTCCTGTAGGACCGAGGCGTGGGTGCCAGAAGTGCACGGAAGAGCTTAACGGAAGGAAAAGCGTCAGCCGCTCCCAGTGCATAAAGGGTTAATGGGAGAAAGAAATGTTCTGAAATGAGGGAAAAGAGGAAGATTTGTATGAGGATGTTAAAGGAAATGGAGGTAACCTCACAACAAGAGTGTTGGTCAAGTAAGAGATGGCTGAGGAAGTGGTGGAAAAAAAAAAAAAAACTTTGCCTGGCGACATTCAGAGGAAATTTACAAGTTGCCAACACCAGTGAAAGGCGTAAGCAAAGAAAAATGTTGACATATTTGGAAGTGGGGTTTTCGCAGAGAGAAAAGGAGAGAAAATTGGAGGTGATAGAGATATTGCAGATGTGGCTGGGCTTGTTTAGAGAAAAAGAGTGAATGGTACTAGAATTACAGGCGATGTGATGATGGCCCGGGTGAGGAGACTTAGTGCTGCGTGGGACTTTTGCAAGGACGACAGGGAAAAAGGAGTTGAAAGTCACGTAATGATACATGGAAACATGTATATGCGCATGCACACACATCCGCGTACTCGCACACACCCATACATACACATACACGCACACAGACACCCCCCCCCCACAGAGAGAGAGATAGAGAGAGAGAGAGAAACAGATGGTGAATGAAAGGGAGGAAGACAGGGAATGGAGAGGTGGTGTGGGGTGGAAAAAAATGATCAGTGAAAGAGGTTAAGAAGAAGAAAGAGTGAGGGGAAAGTCTGAAAAGATTTGAATGCAGCCTCAGTCGAGAGAGTATGAGGAATGGAAATAAGAAGGTGCGAGTGGCCAAATGGTGATGATGGTTAGGCGAGGAGAGGCTCAGAAAAGAACAAGAAATGGAGCAGTATGAGACCAGGCGGAGATGGGAAGGAAGTGTAGGAGATGGGGAGGAGAGGGAAGAAGATAAGAGAGCATACAACCAGGTTGAGATGAGGATGACAAAAGGGTACGGCACATGTAGAACGAAAATGTCTTTAGTATTGCTTTCAGGAATAGAGGAGGAAGTCGTACGAGAGGGGTGTGGTGATGGGCTTCGGGGAAGAAGGGAATTGTGTCATTCCAAAATAGGAAGGGAGGGAGGTGGAATAAAATGGAGGAAGAAAAGAGTGTGAAGAAAAGACGAAGGAGGGAAGGGGAGGGGAGAGGGGGATGGAGGGAGGGAGGGAGGGAGAGAGAGGAAGCGCAAGAGACTAAGGCGTCCTTATGAACAAATTATGGCCCACGCATGACCTGCCTTCACCAACGATTCCACCCTCCTCCTCCTCCTCCTCCTCCTCCTCCTTTCTCCACCTCTTCCTCCTCTTCCTGCCTCTCTTCTTTCTCCTCCTCCTTCTTCTTCTGCACTTACTTCTCTACCCCT
>NC_134784.1:7168715-7178963 GCF_046742065.1 Oratosquilla oratoria
GAATCCTCCGAAGCAACAACTCTACATTCTGGTGGCAGCGGTGGGATTCGAACTTCAACACTGCATTCCTCCGAAGCAACAATTCCTATAAATTTCTTCTCAAAATAGAGACTTCAACACTTTTAACTTCATCTATCCCTCCGTTCTGCTAAGTTCCTCGAGTCTTTCCTTTATCATCCATCTGAGGTGCGAAATTGTCTCCGAAGATAGAAGGGCTGGTTATTGCTGACAAAAGAGTTACATATATATATATATATATATATATATATATATATATATATATATATATATATATATATATATATATATATATATATATATATATATATATATATTCAATCGAGGGGAGACAGTGATCAGATACAGGCTTGAAAATATTTAGTTCTCTCTCTCTCTCTCTCTCTCTCTCTCTCTCTCTCCTCCCTTTTAATGGGGAAATCGGGAAATATGTCAATGGGAGGCAGGGGTGATGAACAACCTTCTCGGAATGTTCCGATGGAATGGATGAGCATTCGAGGTACCGGCAAGGAAGGAAGGCAGCGACGTATTCGCTCTGGGAATGCTGAAGCGAGGAGACCCACGGGCTAATAGTCGTCCGGGAAAGGAGGAATTGGATCCAAGGGTATTGGAGTGAGGGAGGGAAGGAGTGAGTGAGTAGAAGCTATACTTTGACATGGGAGAGAGGGGTAGTTTACTCGTTTCAAAATATGTGTATGAAAAACCGTTGATGACAATGGTAATAAGTAATGATTATTAGGGAAGTATATTTCAGGGTATGTATATGTATATATATATATATATATATATATATATATATATATATATATATATATATATATATATATATATATATATATATGATTTTTGTCGATCTGGTTTTCAAGAAAATCTATATAGGGAATTTGATAAGCGAAACAAAGTACAGTATCCTCAACCGATGACGCAGAGCACACAGTGACATGAACAGGTAGATTATCAAATGGCGAACAATCGGGGATCCAAAGTCAGAAATAAGCAAACGAAATCTTTAGCAATATTATGAAGGAATTTTTTTTTTTGCCAACTGCAGTTCAATTGAATTTAATATGGAATAGGTTGTTGTCAGGGAAACTAGAAGTTTTCATGTCACTTGGAAAGTAAATATTCTGAATATGTAGGAAGTATGTGTGTGTGTGTGTGTGTGTGTGAGAGAGAGAGAGAGAGAGAGAGAGAGAGGGATAGAGAGAGATTCACCACAGTATTGGATCACGTGTTGAACTCGTGATCGATAGTTATTACCCTCCCCCCTAATGAGAGCTCAGAGCTCATATGGCCCGATTTATGGGTAATGCTGTGACCTTGCACACACACACACACACACACACACACACACACACACACACACACACACACACACACACACACACACACACACACACACACACACACACACACACACACACACACACACACGCATACGCACAAAAAAAACCTCCTTGCACATCAGATTTGGAGCGCAGGGTCACAGTGCATCAATGCTTTTTTCAGCTCAGGGCGGGATTCGAATCCGTATATCTGAATTAGCTGTTCAGAATAGTGCCACTGTGTGTGTGTGTGTGTGTGTGTGTTTGTGTGTTTGTGCGTACTTGTGTGTGTGTGTATGGTTGTGCGTGTGTGTGTGTGTGTGTGTGTGTGTGTGTGTGCGCGCGTGTGTGTATATGTGTATGTGTGCATACGATATCGGATTCTGTGTACAATCGTGGCAACACGTTGTGGTGGGTGGGAGTGAGAACACCTAAAGAATACACAATCACCAATGCCCCCCCCCTGTCAATATCCCATGGAGTGCAAAAAGAAAATAATGTTTATTTTCTTTCTTTTTCCTTTGTGTATTAATTTTTTTTGTGTCTCGAGCGCGAAGTTGGCTTCCTTTGCCGGAGAAAACTTCGAGAGGATTCATTTCAGAGGAGATAATCACCAGGCAATTAGCGCAGTGAAACGAGGATGACATAACGTACGGCCAGAAGAGGCATGCGATGTCGCAGCGCCGAAGAAAAGACCAACTTGATGATTACCGGAAGCAAAGAATGAGAAAGCTCGTGTGTCAAAAGACTGGGATGGAGTTCACAAGGAAGCAGCGGTGAAATAAGAATTCCAAACATGCTACATTGACGCTCCGCTGAGTAAAGCAGTCTGGTGCTATATAAAGGTTGCCACTACCAAGAGAGAATCTCCTGAAGGAGTATGGTATTAGGTAGGATAATGTTTGGAATGGGTGTATCAAAAAGGTTAAATCTGTATGGAAATAGATGAATGGCTGCTGGTTTCTTAAAGAAGCGGACTTCGTTTTAAGTGTTGAATAAAAAGAGTTGGATTTATTTTGAACCATACATAGCACACCGGTTTTCTCTCCCTCCTGGTCAGAAGAGCTCTTGTTGATAACGGGCGGAGGAAGCAGAATCTGTTTTGGTGCATCCTCTGTTTTGGGACAAAAATGAGCTGCGTAAGAGAGTATAATTCATTTCAAGCGTAGGGAAAAATAACGAGATTATTTCTAACCATAGAACGCTAGTTGTCTCTCATTTTAGACCAGAAGAAAAAGCCTCCTCAGGTTTTTTTATTTCTGTTGGGTAGAAGATGAAGAATCGCTCACGAGGCTTCCTGCGTTTTCGGGAGTAAATGCTTAGCGTACTGAAACAGAGGCAACAGCCGTATTAGATACAGAAAGGAAATAAAAAGAACGACACTAGTTTTTGGAATAAGAAGTGGTAATGAGCCAGCTGCTTGGAACAGATGTAAATGCTCGTACGTTGATATACGATTTGGAAAAGAAAACGTGACTTATATGGGCGTGTTGCTTTGGGAAGAGGAGGTGCATTATGTCTTCGGGCTCGTTGATTTATAACGTGTACGAGTCTTTTATGAGTTATAACAGATATATTTTCATTGTTTGACCGAAAAGAGATAACGTTTGGTGAAGCTTCGTAGAGGGTACTATTTGTAAAATGACCAATCAGAACAACGACACACCCGTAAGGGATTTCAGCTGGACAGCGACTAGAAGGCCAAAAGAAAGTGGAATAATTGATGTGGACAAATGCCGGACACTTGGCATTCCACAACTCAAAGTTGATTGCTTTTATTGAATTGTCTCATCTTTTTACTCTGCTTTTCATTTTTATGATAATATTGTCCTTTCAGTCGAAGATCGATTGCAACAGAAAAAAAAAATGCTTGCTGTAGTAGCGGGAAACGTCCTGTACACAAACACGACACATCCGTGCGCTCGATTTGATCGGTAAAACTTGACTTGTGGATAAACTTTACACTTCGTAAAACACCGTGATCTAGCCCCGGTACTACACGCATTCGCATGCATTAGCCAAATGATGAAGACAAGTGAAGGACGTCACTATGTTGAAAAGGAAGAGACGAACAAAAAGTCGACCTTTTACTTGCGCTGATGTGTGTGTGTGTATGTATGTGTGTGTGTGTGTGTGTGTGTGTGTGTGTGTGTGAGAGAGAGAGAGAGAGAGAGAGAGAGAGAGGATGATGGGTTTTCCCGTGGTGGCGCCTAGAACAGTACATAAATTGTTAAAATAGCAACGAGAAGGTTTCATCGCGTCTGAATATATGTGTTTGGCGTTACTTTAAAACAAATTCCGTAAAAGTACCATCGCAGCAAAGGGATGACAGTTTTAACCGCGGAGGTCCTACCCCTAATCCGAAGAAGAAAGGTGTTATGGCGAATGAGATTAGCCCCTTCTCTGTCGAGTGTCATTCTTGCCTTGATGGTGGCTGTCGTCGATCATTTCCGTAGCACGCGCCACCTCGGTACAGCGAAGCCGTTGTCGGAAGGAATACATGACAAAAACCCAACGGACAAATCCCCAATCTACATAGCAGACAAAACCCCAATAGGAAAAATAGGGGTGGGGAGGACATAACCTAGCCTAACCTAACCTAACTCCACCTGCAGAATGCCACTGGGGTTTTGTCCGGGTATGACAGTTTTCACTGATTGGGATTTTGTCCGTTGGGGGTATTACCCGTTCACCGTCGGAAGACACACCAGCATTCTGACGCTACACAGGAGCCTAATCTGGCAGACACTTGACTCTTCCTTTGAGCTGCCTGTGTTGACCTTAGCCTGCTCTCGATTTGTCTGTAACCAAGCATATAACATTAGACAAAACTGAATCTGCTACTCGCCATTAACGGAGTCCATTGCACCTGAGAATGGTGACAGAAAACGGGATGGTATTTGTGACCAGATGAGTGGTTGTAGTATGTGGTAATGATTGTAGTGATGGTGTTTGTAGCCTCAATTATATAGTAATACTGCCGCTGACCTGAATATTTTTGTAATTCTTTTATTTTAGAATTAGAATTATTTTAAATGTTTTCGTGAATTGTTGTGGTTATTATCACCAGCAGAAGCAGTTGCAGCAGCATTGTTTTCTTCTTAGTAATCGTCGTTATCATCATATTCATCAGTACTGTAGCAAAAAGAAAAAAAATATATTTTTTACCTTACGCATAATTAGAAACAGAAACAGCATTTTTTATTAATTTTGGTATCATCCTTATCATCATAATCATCATCATCATCATCACCATCATTATCAATTTTTATCATCTTCATCAGTGATGTCACCATTGTTATCGTCGATGTTCTTGTCACTATCATCATCGTCGATCGTCGCCATCGTTATTGCCAACCACGTCATTATTATTACCATTTGTAACCTATCTTTTTTAGCTTCTTTTATAATCTTTCTTAACCTCTCATTCTCTCTCTCTCACTCAATTTATTACCCACTCATACTCGTGCACGCGGGTGCGCGCACACACGCACACGCACGCACGCACGCACAGATGGAGAGAGAGAGAGAGTGGGTGGGTGGGTGGGGGAAGAGATATGAGGTATTGGGGTAGTTAAAACCCAAGCTTTACAGCGTCTCATTCATAATATCTCGTCCGGCCCATGAGGGGAATGCTAATGACATTCTTGTTTCTGTTTCTCACAGGTACTGGTCGCCCAAGGGTGATAGCGTGGTCGTCACGAATCCTCGTATTAGGTAACGTAAAGAACAACAGCGACAAGTCCTTGAGCCAGGTGCTTGCGCCAACTGGGTCTACCGTCTTCTGCAATTTGATTTATCAGGACGTTTATTATTAAGGTTTACGTAACTTTAGTATCATATCCGAATCGCTGCGGATTCATGACAGCAGTTTTATGGCATCATAAATCCTGTATTAATGGTATAATGATGTCATTCTGTGAGGGACACCTCGTGACGATAGTGCTTGAAAAGACAATGGCCGTTAAACCCGTGACCTTGAAATCACAGTGGCTTGATGGGGGGAGAAGAATTCAGTGTAACCCCATTTGATGTTCTCTATTTAGGTATATATATATATATATATATATATATATATATATATAATATGGATTCTCTGTCATTTTTAGGTCGACGTTTTCCTCACCCCCTCGCACACCGTTTATGTGTGATTCACCGCAATGGACTTGGATCACGTGTTGGACTCGTGATCGAGAGCTATTTCCCTCCCGGAAGAGAGTCCAGAGCTGGAGTTGGAGTAACGACTCGCAGTGCAGCGATATTGAAATTAATTCAGCCATGGCGGGATTCGAGCTCGGACCGCCGTAGCGGCGGCCGCGAATGCTACCACTATGTCATCAAGTCGTGTGTGTGTGCGTGCGTGTGTGTCTTTGTCTGTGTCTCGCGTGTTGCTCCCCCATCGTACCGCGACCCCCTCCATTCATGTCCCCAGACTCATCGTCTAAATTCCTGGCATTTATAGATAATCACTGTAGGTCCTCGCTATCTTCATCTCTTTGCACCATTTCCTATCTCCCATATCTTCTATTTTTTTTGCGTTCAATGTCGATGGCTCTTTATTGCTACACGTCTGTCTCGTCCCATTATGTCCATACCTTACACTGTCTTCCTCCTCCTCCTCCTCCTCCTCCTCCTCCTCCTTTTCCTTCTCCTCCTCATGTTCCTTCTTTCTCCTTGACCTTCTTTTCCTCCTCTTCACCGCCATTTTCTCCTCCTCTGCTTCCTTACTTCCTTTCCCTCCCCCTCTTCCTTCCCCTTCCCCCACCCCGTCCCGTCCCCTCCTCCTCCCTTTTCTCCCCCTGTCTCCTTTCGCCTTCCTAACCTGCCCTCTCCTCCCTTCCGATTACCATTTACACGAATATGTTGGAAAGCCGCCAACATGTTTCAAACTTGTCTGCATTTTCGCTGAAAATAATGTGCAGCGAACAGTGATCCGATTCATAGGAATGGAGAGAGAGAGAGAGGGAGAGTGAGAGGGTGGAAGGGGGAGGTAAGGAAAGCGGGAGGGAAGTAGGGAAGAAGAAGAAGAAGAGAGGAGAGAGAGAGGGGGGAAGAAAAAGCGTATAAAAGAAAAACAAGGAAAGAACATATATGTACTATTGTAATGAATTTTGGTATCGAACAAGAATGAGGAACGTCCTCCCTTCCCTTCCTTCTCCCTTCTCCTCCTCACCCTTCCCTTCCTTCTCCCTTCTCCTCCTCACCCTTTCCTTTTCCCCCTCTTCTCGTGCGCTATTCCAGACCTCCAGTTTTGGATGTTTGATCCTTATTCCCATATACGGAGTCCAGCAACATTCTTTCCGGAACTCCACTAATTTCGTGATTTATGTTACGCTGTCTTCCTCATTCTCTCTCTCCCTCTACCTCCTCCTCTTTCTCTTCGTCTTCTTCGTCACAGGAATCGTTCACCGACAGAGGTGCAATCAATGAGATTCATTTTCCTGTCCTGCATTATGGACTCGTCATTCTTGTCTGGAAAAAGACTCCCCACGCTGCAACTATTGTTCCGGAATTTTGGCTTGGAAAAGACGCCCTCTGGGTCCCTCCCTGAGAAAACACAGACCGACTGAGTCTCGAACCGTAACTTTAGATAAGTTGACCCTTCTCCATAGCTTAATCTGATCTCGTTCCTTTAACTTGGGATGCGTTGGTAGAATCAAAACCTTTCTCGTTCGACTTCCGACTGGATGGAAACACAACTTTGTCATTAGACTCTCGTAGGTTCCAGGAGTTTGGCTGGATGCTTCACTAGGAACAGCTCGACGAGTGATGCTTCATACTTCAATTAAACTTATCGTATATCATTCCATAAATACCGTTTTCGCGGTTTATGGAATATGTACACGTAATCAATGTGAACACGCACTTTCGCAAACACACACACACACACACACACACACACACACACACACACACACACACACACACACACACACACACACACATACATACACACACACACACACACAGCACACACACACACACACACACACACACACACACACACACACACACACACACACACACACACACACACACACACACATACACAAAGGAATGAGAGAATACATGAGTGCCAACTCAACGGGGAAAAAATCTTCCAGGGTGCACATACATGAGTATTTGCAATATGAACACTGCTTTGGTTTGAAATGTGAAACACCCTCTTTCCTATGTCACGCCCCTCCCTATGGATATCCATCCTTCCGCGGAGTTGCCTTCTGGACAGTGATGCCATATATGGGAGAGGAGGGAACATTGGGGTACGGTCGGGGCTTCCCTCTTCCCTCAGCCTTCACGGGAGATCCCAGTTTCACAAGTTGAGTCACCTACATTCCCCTCTCGTCGTCGATTTTACGTCTTGTTTCCACGCCAGCTCCCTAGCCCCCCTCTCTCTCACTCTCTCACTCTCTCTGTCTCTCTCTCCCTCCCCCCTCGCCCCCCTTCTCTCTCTCTCTCTCTCTCTCTCTCTCTCTCTCTCTCTCTCTCTCTCTCTCTCTCTCTCCCTCTCTCTCTCTCTCTCTCAGTCTGTCTATCTATTTATCTATCTATCTATCTATCTATCTATCTCTCGTGTGCCTTTTTCCTTTGCACAGATCCCTTTCATGAACTGCCTCTCTTTCACGGTGGAGTCTTCGGGCTTCTTCGCAGCAATAAGACGTGTGTTCCCGTTACAAACACGACCACATTCTCTCCGACTGCATTTTTCTTTCTTTCCAAGTCATTTTCAGCACAATGAAATCGTCTGGCTTATTTCGTTCGTTGTCATCCTGTCATCTGATGTGTCTTTTCTAGACACTTTTCTCCTGTATTCACATCCTTGGTCCATCGATTTACTCCCTCATCGTAGTTTGTCATCTAACAGATTCTTTATACATAAAGTAACCGCGTTCGACCACATTGGGCAGATACATTTCCCTCTGGCAAACACAACACATTTCATTTAGTTGAGAGGTCAGATTTGTCACACTATAGAGTCATGTTTGATTAATACTCACGTGTTTTTTTCTTGGCCGTTCTTTCTTATTTCAAAATAACCGCCTCATATTTACCGCAACAAAACCTGTAATCCACATATAAACGCTACCTAACTTCAACGCCCCCTTTCTCTTCTCCTTTTCTCTCTACCCCTCCTCTCCCCTCTCCCCTCTCCCTCTTTCCTCTTTCCCTCTTCTTTAACCGGGTTGTTAATGTGTGGAATTCGTTACCTTCCACCGTCGTTGAAAGTACACAATAGCAACATTTAAAAATTGCTTAGATAAATATTTGGACTCTAATCCGCAAATAAGATATTATCCTTTGCAATAAATGATCTGGCAGCCCGTCATTTAATTGTAATTGGATAGGATAGTGGTAGCAGTAGTGTTAGTTCATCTTCTGTTGCCTAGTTGCCCTGTTTTCTCACTGTAGCTTAGTATAGTAAACACAAACCGCCTCGTTAGGGCCAGTAGGCCTGCTGTTGTTTGTTCTTCCTTTATGTTCCCTTTCTTCTCCCTAATCCCCCCTGTCTGTCCTCTCATCTCTCCCCTTCATCTCCTTTCCCATCCTTCTCACCTTTACTTTTCCCTCCCTTCTCCCCTCTCATCTCTCCCTCCCCTTCCCTCCTGTTTCCTTTCCCCTTCTATCTCCACTTTCTCTAGTCTTTCTCACTTCCCTCTCCTTTTTCTTCACTCTTCCCCCCTCACTTCTTCTCTCTCCCCCTCATCCCTTCTTTCTCCCCTTCCATCACCCCTTCCCTCTCCCCTTCCACATCTCCCCTCTCATCGTTCTTTTGTTCCTCAGTCATCTACCCACCTCTTCATTCTCCCCTCCTTTCATTTCTATCCCCTTCCCTCCCCCCTCTCCACTTCCTTTTCCCCTCTCCTCTCCCCTCCTATCCACTCTTCCCCTCTCTCACTTCACCTCTTATCTCCTCTCCTTTCCTCTCCTTTGTCCAGTCTCTCTTCCTTCTGTCATTCCCTCTCTCCTGCCATCTCCCATCCCCTCTCCTCTTTCCCCTTCCATTTCTTCGTTCGTTCTCCCTTCTCTCCTCTCTCATCTCCTCTTCCTTCTCCCTTCTCTCCTCTCTCATCTCCTCTTCCTTCTCCCTTCTCTCCTCTCTCATCTCCTCCTCCTTCTCCCTATCCCTCCCCGCTTTCACATCCCCTTCCCTGTCCCTTTACACCTCTCTCCTTATCTTCTCCTTTCCTCTCTTCTCCCTGTTCCTCCTTTCCCCTCCACTCCCCTCCCCTCCCCCATCCTACACTCACCTCACCTTACATTCACACCCCATAACTGCCAAAACTTATGAAGAGATTTTCTTGCACTTTGTCAGAATTGGCTCTAAGTCTCCTGGTCCCCTCACGGTGTAGCCTTCCCCACTGGATTTTTTTTTTTTTTTTTTTTTTTTTTTTTTAAGGCTTCATGCTCTCTCCTCACTCGCCGGCGTTCGTGCTATTTGAGCTTCTAAACAGAGATGACAAAAAAAAAAAATAACGTCTTGTATCGATGCCACAATGTAAGAGTGTAGTCTTTTCACATACATAAGATTTGCAGTGAGCAATCATCACAACGCAGCATGGAAACTCATAAGCACACACCCACGGACACACGCCCGCACACACACACACACACACACACACACACACACACACACACACACACACACACACACACACACACACAGTAGTAGCGATAGCGGCCGCCTCTACGGCGGTCCGGGTTCAAATCCCACCCAGGGCTGAAATACCCCCAACTCCCCGCCCAATTCTCGTGGGTGGGGATTTGGGTGTGTGTGTGCGTGTGCGGTCACAGCATTACCCATAGATCTGTCATATATGAGCTCTGAGCTCTCTTTCGGGAGGGAAATAGCTGATGATCACTAGTCCAACGCGTGATCCAAGACCATAGTGAACCACACACACAC
>NC_134784.1:7179463-7194463 GCF_046742065.1 Oratosquilla oratoria
ATTTCATTTGACTATTTAATAGTATATTGCTTATGTCTTTAGTATTTGACTTGTTCGAAATGTTTAAGAAATCCACGTGTATTTATATATTCAGTTGTTTATTTATTTCCAAAGGTTCGGTGACAACCCCAAACACAAACATATGCACAAACATTCACGGGGAAAGATGCTGAGGTTGAAAAAAAATGCGTGTGTGTGTGTGTGTGTATACATACATACGTATACATACACAGACGTATATATTTATGTAATGTTTAGTACAGTACACCTGTGCTGTTTTACCTTGTTAGTTGGAGGCGACCGGCAATCGACCCTTTTGACGCTAGGGGAGACCCTCAACGCCAAATGACGTCACCAGTTGTTATCGCCGGGATGGCGCGAAATTGGAAAGTGGCTTCATCAGTGGCCCCGGCAGCTGGCCGGCCGTCAGACCTGTCTGTCTGTCTGTCACCGGCCAAAGGATTTCATTATTAAGCGACACAGCTATCTAACTTCATGTGAGGTACAGGCTCGGGGACTGTAAAAGGGGACATCTCCTCCTCTCCCTCCTCTTCCTCCTTCTCCACTTTCTTCTCATGTCCATCTTCTGCCTCTTCCTCCTCTTCCTACTCTTCCTCTTCCTTTTGCTCCTCCTCTTCCACCTCTTACACCGTGCCTTTAACATCCACAATATTTGCACCATCATACTCACCAACACCGTTACTTCCTCTGCCATTTCCACCAGCACAAGTCATCTTCACTGTCTTCATTCCCCCGATCTTCAGTACAGTCGTTCCATTCATATTTACCTCCAACTTCTCCAGTTCTACCTCAGTTGCTTCCACAACCGCAGATGGTAGTATCACCGTTGTGTTTGTTCACCATTAACTGCATCACTTTCATCTTTAACATCACTTGAACCACCAACACTAAATCGACTATTGTTCTCACCACCACAAGATGTTAGCACCACTGTTATGTATTTTCACCATTAACTGCATCACTTTCACCTTTAACTTCACTTGAACCACTAACACCAATTCGACTACTGTCCTCACCACTACCCACCACTCCCACGCCCAGCAATTACCTTTTGTCTCTACCACCAGTGTTATCATCATTACCTCACCACTTTCACCACTTCCACCTCCGTTTTGGCTACAAGCATAATCACCAGTGCCACAGTCTCCTCATCCGTTTCATCTTCTGACGTCTTCGCTCGTCACTCTTGTGTGCAGTCGCCTTGGTTTTTGCCTCGTGGCTGTCACTTTGCTAAAAGGGGCCCGTGGCATCGGTCTTCAGGTCGTACAGGCTACTGGTGCTGTCGCCACCACCATTGCCACAGTCAACATCAGCGTCGCCAGTTATCGTCACCAACACCCTTTCCCGTCATCGCTGTTGCCTTTGTCTACCATTGCAGTTGCCATTGTCATCGCCATTGCCTTCGGTCATCACGTCAGGCAACAGTGTTATAAGCATCAGTTCTGTGCTGCTGGAACCATCATCTTCAATATTGTCATCATAATCATCATTATCATCACTATCACCTTCAGTATTGTCATCATGATCACCACCACATTCTGACATCGATGTCACCGTCGTTATTGCCCCCTTCATCACAACCCATGACCACCATCACCGTTATCATCATCATCATCATCTCCGACATCATCATCATGACCAACCCAATCGCTGGTCATCACAACTACTCATTGACACACCACAACTTGCCGTAACAATCTCTCGTCTCCATCGTCACCAACATCAAACAAAGCCCGTGGGAGTGATACTTCACTCCCAAATAAAAATAGATAAATGAAATAAAATAGAATAAGATAAAATAATCTCTACCCTCCCCCCCTCCCCTCCCACGCACCATTTTCATCATCGCGACCCTCCTCCCGTATCTTCATGGGTCTTTGACACGTCCTTGGCTGGGCGCGGCGGGGCGGATGGAGACAGTTGAGATGGATCGGCATCTGGGTCCGGACACCGCCCCTGAGCTGAATAGAATCGATTGAATTCGTCCAAAACAACGTTTCGAACCTCTTGTACGACGGCCAGGTCCTTGGTGACAGTAAGAAAATGTATTTCGAGGCGCTCCGTGCTGTCTGTGGGTTGATCGATTTGATCCCGCCAGAGCAAGGATGTGCCCCGCTGAAGTTGAATAAGAGTTAATGTTGACCAGAATAAAATATCCAAAGAGTCCAGCTAGGCTTTAATGGATTAATAGAAATTGTGTTTATGATTCGTTAGCGTCCAGTGGTGTCTCTCAACTGAATGAACATGACTGATCTTGGACATCAGAATATCTAGAGAGTGGTGCATGTGTTTAGCCAAAGCCGATGGGATGAGTTTCAGCCGAATAGGATAGTTCAATAACTATCAGTCCATTGTTGCCTCCAGTTTCACATTGTGGAAAACCCGCAGCCCCATAGTGACTGCCAACGGTCCTCATGCCCTTCCACGTATCTCTGGGAAGAAAATTTTGAATGCGGTCAATGTTATGTAAGTGTGGGACTGCTTCTGTGTCAACATCTGAAAGTGGTTAGGGGGAAAGGAACTGTCGCCGGTTGTCAGTGCCTCGTGTTAAAAAAAATGAAAGAAATATAGTTGAAGTTTATAGAGATGTCGGGCTCAGCCCGGGTACCGAATGCCAGACCCTCAGGGTTGCAGCTTTACTGTCCATCTGATAGGACAATCATATGCACCCGTCATTGGCTCTAGTTTAGTGACAGAGAATGTATAGCGGTAGTCGCTGTTACTTCGGTGTTAAAATAATCATATATACATACATATATCAATTTTTTTTTTTTTTTTTTTTTTTTTTCCCTTACAAGGGAGGTAGCCAAAGTCAAAGGCATAAATCCACTCCCACCTATTTCATCCCCACATACTCCACTCCCATTCACCACTCCTCCCTCCCTCTTTTATTGGCTCCTCCTGGATGACGGGTCATGCCTGCATCTCGCCCACAGGGATAAAATGGCTAATTTATACAGTTTCGTTTGTTTACTTTTGTATGTATGTGTTATTCATTTGTACCTTTATTCGTTTTGAATCAAATGACCCGACTTTCTTTGGTGAAGAAATGAAGACACGGGGTGGTCATCCTTTTGCGGCTAAAGTTACCGACCTTTGGGAAGTCCCGGATCCAGCCAAGGTGGAAACGGCATAGATGAAACTCACCGTCTAGGATTTCACGCGGGTCCGCTCGTTCGTGGTCCTTTGTACTGAAACGAGCGACGCTTCAGCACAGCCAGAACCAAAAGTTCGACGACAGAGTGGCTAATAGATGGCACCTTAATCGCTGCAGATATGTCAGATGATTAGAAAGTTCAGCTATTGTACAAATAAAATGATCCTGGATGATCTCTTGTGTTGCCATGGGAAGGAGACAGTCGGAGAGCTTTGGGTTCTGGCTGGTACATAACCACAATGTAAGAAAAAACGTCTCGAGTCACTCGTCGGTGGAAGAAAAGGCGCAGTTGAAACAAATGATGAGACTGTGTCAAGTCGACCGTTAGCGTGAATGGAGTTCCTCTGTTTTTTTCGTGAGTTTACGTACGTACGAGTTCAAACACATTTACACACACACACACACACACACACACACACACACACACACACACACACACACACACACACACACGCACGCACACTGCTCTGCGAGTCGTTACTCCAACTCTCGTTGGTGGGAGTTGTGTGTGTGTGCGCGTGCGTGTAAGGTCACAGCATTACCCATAGACTGGTCATATATGAGCCCTGAGTTCTCTTCTGGAAGGGTAATAGCTGTCATTCACGAGTCCAACACGTGGTCCAAGACCATGGTGAATCACACACACGCACGCACGCATGTGTGGTACTTCTCATTATGTTGTTTACCGTCACACTTTCACCTTCTGTAAGGAAGAGAGCCTCTCGATTAACACATTCCTTCGTTGGGTGGTACTTTGTGTCCCTTAATTAACACAATGTGTGCCATGGCACTTATGTCTTTATTCTGGCTATTATCAGACTGTTTTAACCATATCCGTTGCACCCTTTCGGCGGGGAAAATGGTCTTAGACCACACATCGAAAATACATGTACAAGAAAAGACCAGTGGAGTAGGAAGGGTGCGTGCATGGGAGCTTGTTCGGAGAGACCGTGGGTACTGGTTCCGGCGTGTGATGAAAATACCAGATCCTTGGAGACCATAGGCATGAAAGACGCAGAGTGCGCGGTGATCTAATAGAGGTGTTCAAGTGGATCAAAGGCTTTAACAAGGGTGACGCAAACAAGGTCATCATATTAAGACAACAAGGCAGGACTCGTAGTAATGGTTTTAAATTGGATATATTTAGATTTAAGAAGGAAAATAGGCAAGAATTGGTTTACTAATAGGGGGTGGACAACGAATGGAATAGACTTAGTAACCGTGTAGTGAGCGCTGAAACTATCAATTGTTTTAAGAAACGGTTAGACAACTTCATGGATGGGGATGGCATGTGGTTATGGATATGGAACTGCTTAGTGTAGGCCTTATGATCTCTTACAGTCTCCTTCATTCTTATGTAATTAAGAAAGACTTGAAGGAGGGCAGCGGAAAGGAGGAATAGTAGAAGCTGAAAGTGATCAACTAGGATGGGCTTACAACGAGCGCGTCTCGGGTGGTTCTCAACCGTTTTGAGTTCGTTTGAGTAGAAACGACGTCAGTCTCAATCTTTCGGTTTTTTTTTTTTTTTTTTTTTTTTTTAGTTTTTCTTTCAGTCTTCAGAAGTCAAATTAACTTTGCGTCATAAAGTGAGAAACTGAATGGCGAAATGAAAGAAGCTAAAGCTTTACGAATGTTAGATCGATGAAGTGTTCTTAGAATGCTGCAAGCAAAGTCTTCCTCTAGCTGTTCAGATCCACAGCATTTGGCGAGAATCTGCCCGGACTCGCTCGGTGTAAACGCAGCCTTAGAGTGGAATTTAGTTTTCAGTAAGGAAAGAATGCTGCTGCATGTGGTGAATCAATAGCGAGAATGTATATTGATAGCTATAACTTGGCGCTTTTTGTCTTCGAGTGTAAATATGGCCCCCCTCATCTCTATAAATAAGCACGCCACCTGGCATATTCTTTATCCCCTGAGAGTAATGTTTTGGTCGTATGTATATATATATATATATATATATATATATAAAATGTGTGTGTGTATAGCTATATCTAAGGAATATCCCTGTTCGCCTTCAGGGACGTATATGTATGTGTGTGTGTATATATATATATATATATATATATATATATATATATATATATATATATATATAAGGAATTTCTTTTCGCCATCAGGAACGTGTGTGTGTAAGTGAGTGATACACCATGGTCTTGGACCACGTGTTGGACTCCAGATCGACAGCTATTTCCCTCCCGGAAGAGAGCTCAGATCTCGTATATGACCCATCTATGGGTAATGCTGTGATCCTACACGCATACACACACACCCAACTCCCCGCCCACGAGACTTGGAGTAACGACTCGCAGGGGGGTTATACTGAAATTATGTCAGACCTGGGCGGGATTCGAACCCGGACCGCCATAGTGGCAGGCGGGAACTCTATCACTGCACCACAAGTCGTGTGTGTGTGTGTGTATTCACCATGGTCTTTGGATCACGTGTTGGACTCGCAGTCGACAGCTATTTCCCTCCCGGAAGAGAGCTCAGTGCTCGTATGACCGATCTGTGGGTAATGTGTCCTTACACGCACATACACACCCAAATCCCCGCCCACGAGAGTTGGAGTAACGACTCGAAGTGCAGCGATACTGAAATTAGTTCAGCCCTGGGCAGGATTCAAACCCGGACCGCCGTATTGACAGTCGGGGACTCTACCAACCGCACCACCGAGTGTGTGTGTGTGTATGTATATATTATATATATATATATATATATATATATATATGTATATATATGTGTGTGTGTGTGTGTAAGGAATTTCTGTGTTCGCCATCAGGGACGTGTGTGTGTGTATATATATATATATATATGCAAAGTAGACCACTTGGAAAAAGAAACTGAAGATGTAATATACGAAAGCGCTCTGCTTCGTTAGTTTCTTTTTCCAAGTGGTCTACTTTGCATAAGTGAACACACGTACCCGTGTTCTTATTAGCATATATATATATATATGACGTAAGTGGAGTAGGAAACACAGGAGTCTTAGTCTTGAGTTTATTCCTGACTAGTTTCGCAGGTATGATCTTTTCAAAGCATACCTGCGAAACTAGTCAGAAATAAACTGAAGACTAAAACTCCTGTGTTTCCTACTCCGCTTACGTCAACCTGTCATAATCTCTCTCTCTCTCTCTCTCTCTCTCTCTCTCTCTATATATATATATATATATATATATATATATATATATGTGTGTGTGTGTGTGTGTGTGTGTGTGTGTGCAAAGTGGACCACTAGGAAAAAGAAACTAACGAATCAGCGCGCTTTCGTTTATTACATCTTCAGTGCAAAAAGTACATGCTTCGTTAGTTTCTTTTTCCAAGTGGTCTACTTTGCATAAGTGAACACACGTACCCGTGTTCTTATTAGCACACACACACACACACACACACACACACACACACACACACACACACACACACACACACACACATATATATATATATATATATATATATATATATATATATATATATATATATATATATATATATTCTTGTAATGTCTGTTTACCAGTAAACTGCACATGCGTGCACGCACAGGCATCTTCTCTCTTCATACAGACACAAGTACAGAAGGTACATAAAGTTCCTCACGGCGGTTGTTGTTTGCTGATGACAACGTTGTTGTCATGGCAGGCACAGCCATTCCCTTCGATCGATGCAAGCCAGTCCCACGGGAGCATTTTGAGCGCAGTCCCATCAGTTCAGGAGCGTGACGCAATCGTTCGCCAAAACAAATTCCCTTTAGGCGTACCATTGGATGACGTTTTGGTGCTTTCAATCAGACCTGTTCGCATATGTCTAGACAAATAATAGCAGAATATTCTCTCTCTCTCCTGGTCGCTCTCAATCTGTCTCCGAGTGTTTGTTTTTTTTTTTTTTTTTTTTTTTTTTTCTTTCTCAGTGATGATCCTTATAGGTTTTGTTTTGGGTAATTCCTGAATATTTGACTCGGCTTTGGGGGTGGTGGGGGAGTAGACTCGGGGAGGAGGGGGATAGAGCTTCAGTTGGTCGATATATAACACACGCTCACAATCACACACATTCACCCTCCCTCTTACCAGAGAAGGAAACTTGAAATGGCCTCGCTTGGGCTCAGGGACTAGTTCGGAGTCCGATATGTCACGCGGATCGGCTTCCTTAAACGCTTGCCTTGATATCGGTCCTTGGTTCGATACCCGTACACCAAATATGGCGCCAGACGCCACGTTGCCGTTGTCAGCCCCCAGAGAGTCACGGCGGGCGCATAGATGGACTGTGGTAGCGTAGGGGTTTGTGTCCCCGGCCAACATTTCGAAGTTCGGTTATTCGAATCCTTCCTAATCGAGTTCATCTGTAAAGAGTTGTAATCTCCACCGAGCTGTCTACAGAATCTCGCCCGTGTAGATGTGAACGCCAGAGAAAGCTATTGAGGGAAAAGGCTACTTTGAAACGAGGAGATAGGGTTGGTGTGGTATGGGGACTCTTCACAGTAATAATGGTGAAGCTGAAGGCACACGTCAGAGTACTTAAAAGTTAAAGCGCTTTACTTTTTATTTTTTGGGGCATTATCATTTCGACTTGAATGGCATCCGTCACACCAACTCTTGTATCGAGAGTCGCCATTCCATTTATCCTTCGGGCGCTTTTTTTTTTTTTTTTTTTTTTTTTTTTTATCTCCTCTTCTACTTATGATAGATTTCCTGTACCTGATCCCGTATTCCTCCTCCACTTCTTATTTCTCCTCCTCCTCCTCCTCCTCCTTTTCCTCCTCTCCGTCCTTCTTTGTCCATCTTTTTTCACACATTCCTCTCTCTCTTTATTGTATTTCACGGTTTTTTGAAGGTCCTAGTCCTAGTCCTAGTCCTAGTCCGGACACTTGGTTGAGATCACTCTTAGCGGTCCCTCTTTCCTCCTGCCGGTCCAGCGTGATTGGCTCTTAGCTGGCTTCGCCGTCAGGGTCATTGGGGTTCTTCAGCCACCGCACGACGACAGTGTGGTGACTCTGCGCGGATCATCCCCACAGGAGACACACCATCTCCTGTTGGAGTGTCCGGTCACAGGGGTACTTGGGGCATCGGGGGGGGGGGATGGGACACGGTACACTGCATGAAGCTAACGAGACGTTCATTAACTCTATGACAATGAATTTGGAAGTGTGAGAAATATATGCAACTTTCTCTCTCTCTCTCTCTCTCTCTCTCTCTCTCTCTCTCTCTCTCTCTCTCTCTCTCTCTCTCTCTCTCTCTCTCTCTCTCTCTCTTTTTCCCTTTTCGCTTCCCTTCCTTTCTCTCATGTTGACACTAGAAATCGTACTGGTGAATTATTATTCCTGGTGATGTCATCTACCACGAAGGAGGGCTGGACGGGAGTTGGGATGGTGGCGTTCAACCCTCGGAGCAGTCTGGAGTCCTGAGGTGAATGCACAAATGGACTACGAAGTAGTAGGGTTGGGACTTGGGACGCGCTAAGTACAAGTAACTGCTGAATGCTAGGTAGGTTGATGTATGGGTGGATGGTGACGAGAGAGAGATAGAGGGAGGGGGAGTAGGCGGCTCCTTGACCTTGCTCTCGATAACGTTTTTGATCCTCCTCCTCCTCCTCCTCCTCCTCCTCTACCACCACCTCCTCCACCTATCCCTCCCTCCACTTTCATTTTTCTTTGTTCTCAACCACTTCATATCTTTATCACCATGTCCATCCTCACCACTTCTTTTTGTTCCTCCTTACGTTCCCATCTTCGTCCATGTTCACATTTTTCACCTCGGAGCAGTCCATTCTGTGAACGGAATGGGCCTAAACGCGAACGTCTGTTTGCGAGACCTTTTCAGTAAATTGCAATGACTACTGTGGGTGTCCTATGTCTTCCTGCATTGCTTATGATCCAGGCAGTGGGCGGGAGACTGGGATGGACCCTCGTCCACGGGGAGCGAAGATGAGAGGAGGGAAACAATAGGTGGTGGATTGGGTGTGTGTGTGCTTTGGCAGGCTACCTCCCTTATAAGGGGGAATAAGCCCTTGGTATATAGAATATATAGATAGCTTACGAATACCTGTACCGGGTATTTAGCGTCGCGACGCCGATGATAAGATGGTCCGGAATTCGTGTTCTCAAACGAGATTGACGGCAGCGGAATTTTGCAGTAGTTAACATGTGGAAAAGATTGTTTTCGTTTTCTGTGTGGAGGGTGTTGTTTGAAGATCTTGTCAGCAACGTCCAGGAATCTGGTCATTTTTTTTTTAACTATTCAACATCCGACGTTTTGAAGCTTCTTTATTATAATTATTTTTTATTATTATTACTATAGTCATTATCATTGTTATCATTATAACCATTATTATTATTATTATTATTATTATTATTATTATTATTATTAATTTATACATTATTATCATTGTTATTATTATTTATATTGTTATTTGTGAATCTCATAATTAATCGTATTGGAAACTGGATATTGTTAAGACAACTTGTACTGTGGATAAAGGATTATGTTTACAGTTAACGGATTTCATCAGTATCGCAACATAAATTACCAATCACCTCTGAGAAATTTTGTCTTGATTCTTAATTGGGTGGAGGGCATAGTTCGTTGGTATTCGTTCGTTCGAACTGTGGTCAAACAAGGAAGTCTTGGCAGACTTATCCACGAATTAAACTAATTCACACTCAAACCTCTATAAAAAAAATGCTAACATGTAGTGTTGAAGCTTCGCGGTAACAGACCCCGAGATCGAGCCTCGCTGAAGGCTTGAAAGTTTCAGTAACACTCCAAGACGTTACTGTCCCTCCTCCTCATGAGTTATGTGATATTACAGCATTGCAATAGATGGATAAATAGTTAAAGAGGGATGAATGGAAGATAGAAAACGGCGATACCTCTTGGTGGGCATCACTTCGGTGTCACCAAAAGGCTTGGAGAGCTTATGAAAATGACACACCAGTGGAGGTAGAATGATACATAATGCACATTGCAACTTTACCTCGATTTACATTACAGTGTTGCATTCTAGATGAACACTGCTTTGTCTGTAGGTCTTTAGTTGGTGTAAAAAGCAGTGGAGATGGAAAAGTATCCTGGTCTCTATTTCTCAGGCGTCCACGACTGGGGTGAATTGTCCGCTTGGCAAGGACCAGGAGGTCGCCTAACGATGTGTGCGTCCAGGGCTGTACCAGTATGGTCATGCTTGGTGAAGTATATGAAGGTTATATGCACGATATCCCGAAGCATATTGGTCAGGTTTTTATTGTAAGGATTCTGAATGCCAGCACAGTTAACCCGACCGAAGGGAAAAAAAAAAGTTGCTTCATTAGGAAGCGTCCTGTGGGCGACTGGACGCTGCATCGCGAAACCAAAATGCAGTTGAATTTCTTCCATTCTTTGTTATATAGATCACGGTAGTAAATTTGCGTTGTGTGTGTGATTCACCTTGGTCTTGGATCACGTGTTGGACTCGTGATCGACAGTTGTTTTCCTCCCGGAAAAGACTTCAAAGCTCATACTGTATATGACCGATCTATGGGTAATGCTGTGACCTTACACCCCCCCAACTTCCCCCCACGAGAGTTGTAGTAACGACACAGCGCAGCGATACTAAATTTATTTCAGTCCTGTGCGGGATTCGAACCCGAACCGCCGTAGTGGCGGTCGGAAACAAACTATTGCGCCATCGAGTCGTGTGTGTGAAATTTTACAGACTTCGTATAGAAGGTAAAGACAAGTATCTTGAAAAAAATTATTTTGGATTCTGGCTGGGAAGGAAACGTTGAGAAAACATATTGATCTTGACTAAATTGTTCTTCGATTTTAAATCATTTATCGGGTCGTCAGCCAGTCGATGTGAACCTAAACAAAGCCTACGAGATTTGCGACAGTGCTAGCCTCTGCCACGCTACTCCTGCAACCTTTTCTATCCTGTCAGGTCTTCTTGTCCCGAATTTCCAAACAATATCTTGGCATCTAGTCATTCACACACTTGACTCACAATACCCGCGTCACGATGCACATTTGTCAATTTATTTACACTCGCCAACAAAGTACACAGAGGTCTGAGTGTTTGGTACCTTGCCCAGTACCAGCGCACAACACTTTCTCAGCATGATGCACATCTCCCATGATGCCGGTATAGTATGTGGCCTACCCTATTTGAATGTGCTCTACCCCTAACTTAACCTAACGTAACATAATTGGAAAGGTAGGCCACATACTATACCAAAGAAAACAATTCGTAGGCCACATACTGTAGCGGCACCGCTCCCATATCGGTGTGCGCCAAAAATTCTAAGATGAGTTTCTAATATATAGAATAAAGGTCACCATGGTTTTTTGTTATCCTAATGTACAAAAGACTGCACTCGTATTAGGGTGGTCAACGAATGGAATAGACTTAGTAACCATGTAGTGAGCGCTGAAACTATTGGTTGTTTTAAGAAACGGTTAGACAACTTTGTGGATGGGGATGACAGGTGGTAATGGACATGGAACTGCCTAGTGTAGGCCTTATGGTCTCTTGCAGTCTCCTTCATTCTTATATTCCGTTCCACTACCCTTCTTGTCTCTCCTTTACCAGCTTCATGACTTCACCGAGTCCACCTCTTTGGTGGATGTTGCTGACAAAACACCACATACTCAACCTGGCTATTTGCACCATCGAATTCCTATTCTGTTATTGTATCGCCTCGGTGTTTTGTCATTCAGATTCGTTCTCGTACTTGGACAATATGTCTTAATGTAATTCTCGGTTTTAATGGCCTCGTTGATCTCTTTGAGTCCCGTCTCGTCACCACCACGTTCATAAACTTCAGACGTTCACATCCGTGATTATAGCTGGGATTATGCAGTGATTGTAAACTGCTTTTCATATCTCACACTTTTCCCGTTTTCTTTCCCTCTCGCCCTCCCTCTCTCTCCTCTCTCTCCTCTATCTCACTCTCTTTTCCTCCCTCTCTCCCTCCCCTCCCTCTCCCTCTCTCCCTCTCCCTCCCCCCTCCCTCTCCCTCCCCCCTCCCTCTCTCTCTCCTCCTCCTCCTCCTCCTCCTCCCTTTAACTTTCTTCCTCGTTTACATCCCTCCCGAACCTGATGGCACTTTTACTATTGTCCTGGCAGACGCCAGCATTCCATTCCTCTCCGTGGTACTCCCACCCCTGCCCTTCACACCCACCCCCTCCTCCCTTGGTAACCCACGGAGGAGACTTTCCGCCAGCCACCTGCCTCCCCCCCCCCCTGTCTCCTAATTACGATCTCGTCAACTCATCCTTCGCTGACCACTGACGGCCAGACTGGTTGCGGAAGATCGTTTTCGCTTTGTTCCCCCTCAGCCTGCCAGTACAAAGTCCTTTTGCTCGCTCGGCCCGCAATTTAACTCCCGCTGACGTATTCCCCATCTCTCTCTCTCTTTCTCTCTCTTCTCTCTCTCTCTCTCTCTCTCTCTCTCTCTCTCTCTCTCTCTCTCTCTCTCTTCGCGTTTCTGTTGAATCTCTTCAGTTGTTGCCCTCCTCCTCCTCCTCCTCCTCCTCCCTCTCGCCCTTTTCATTAATTATATGGTCCTGCCCATATAAACAGGGATGCTTTCTTTCGACTCTGTAGTAGCCTTCTCCTTATTTATTTATTTATTATTTTTTATTCTTGTGGCGGAGCTGTTGCCATGCTTCCTGGTTTGCTTGCTCATTCTGCCTTCACGCAAACGCTCCCCCTCCTCCTCCTGCTCCCCTCTCCCATGCACACATAGTCCGGACTTATTACTTCCAGCTCTCATCCTGAAGGGTAATAGCTCACGAGCACGAGCACAGCATGTGATCCAAGACACTCCTGCCGGTTAGGTCGCAGCTTGGGGCTCTCACGTCATGTGTGTTGCCTACCTTTCCCTTGCTCTAATAGGTCCTCTGATAATTTCACTAAAAAATAAATAAATAAATAAAATCTTTAGCGTGGATAGTCGGGGGGGGGGTCAGAAGTTTGTGTGCACATTTCCGCATCACATTATTAAACCTGTTGTTATTTCGCGATCTATAAATTTGGTGGGGAGAGGGTCGCCAGGCCCGAGATATAACATAAGAGTGAAGGAGACTGCAAGAGACCATAAGGCCTACACTAGGCAGACTCGTTTGTCGCCTTCGCAGCAAACGTACCAAAATGTTCTTGAAACTAAGAACGAAACGTTATCGATTAGATTATTAAGTCGATGTGTCCAGGTGTCGCAAACGACCATGCAGTGCTGTGGAACCACGTCATGGATTCGTTCGAGCTGCTATTGGCCTTTTTTTTTCCTCTCTCTCTCTCTCTCTCTCCAAAGAACCGTGGTGGTTTCAGGCCATGTTTTGACAGCCTACACCTCTTGAAGTTCTTGCCCTAACTCCCTGCCCGACCCCTAGCCCCACACCCTATCCCTCCATTAGTCCGTTTCATGTCTTCTCTGGTCCTCCTCCTCCTCCTTCTCCTCCTCCTCCTCCACTGACCCTTATCTCCCTTTCCCTCTCTCGTTATGCCTACGCCCCGCCCAAAGGTGCCTCGTAATTATAGAAACCCGTCTTCCCACCCGAGCCTTCCCTTCGGCATGTGGCGGAACAGCTTCACCAGCAGGCCTTCCGCCTCCTCCTCCTCCTCCTCCTCCTCCTCCTCTTTCGCCTCCTCCCCTCCTCCTCCCCTCCTCCTCCCCTCCTCCTCCCTCTTCCTCCCTTCTCCTCCTCTCTCCTCCTCTTCCTCCCTCTTCTTCCCTCCTCCTCGTCCTCCGCTTCCTCTCCCTCCTCCTCCACCTCCTCTCCCTCCTCCTCCTCCCCTCCTCCTCCTCCCCTCCTCCTCCTCCGCCTCCTTCCCCCTCCTCCTCCTCCGCCTCCTTCCCCCTCCGCCGCCTCCTTCCCCCTCCTCCGCCTCCTTCCCCTCTTCCCCCCTCCTTACACACATGCATCCATACGTAAATGTGTACGTATATTCACACACGTGTAGCATACACTCTTACTTGTATCATACTTTGACGTCAGGAATGACGACCCCCACCCCGAAAGGACGCAAGTACCTGTGTTGTGCCCGCACACCATCGTGACTTCTCCCCCATTGGATTGCTCGGTCACGCTTATAGGAATCGTAGGCTAACTCGGTCTCGAGCAGTGAGGAAAGAGGATGGAATAATGCAGGGCCATTGTTTTATGGGCAACCTGACCATGTGGTGGATGTGTAGCATCGTGGAGAGAGAGAGAGACCATTCTTGACAGAAGTGGCAATATAAGAGAGATACAATCCGAGGACTTTAACATCTAAGCTATGAGATTTTCTCCAACATCCTTGGGTCTCATTTTTTATTAATGTAATTTAATTTGTTTCATTTTATGTCAATTACTCGTTGTTGATTAAAAATAATGGTAATGATATTATTATTATTATTATATTTCATCACTAATATTATTATGATATATCCTAGGAACACTTTGGGGCTGTTCCCTGCTTGAAATTCCTAGATAAAAAAAAAAAAAAATCCACCCCACCCTCACCCCTACTCCTCCCCCTTCTTCAGCTCGAGGTATTCCTCAGCTGAACAGAATCGCCTGGCGTTTGCTAGAAGTATGTTCTGAGGAAGCTTGGAAATGGAACCTACATTCATCAGCGTTTCTATCCTTGGATACGGATTCTTGCCGAAGAGATTGGTAAAGTAGAGATTGAAAGAGGGAGGAAGGGATAGTAGAAGTTATAAGTGTTGAGCATTCTACTTTGAGTGAATGCTTGTCCCTAGGCGCAAAATAACGCTGCGTGACTCTGCTCCGTAGGGGTACCATTTGAGTTCCTAAGATATTGACCGTGTAATGAAGTCGGTAACCCTCAAGGGGGTGCTGTGAAGGGGGAGGGGAGGA
>NC_134784.1:7196963-7231963 GCF_046742065.1 Oratosquilla oratoria
CCGCTTCATTAAATCGGCAATCCCCCTCTCCGTCCCCTCATGAAGAAATGGAGAAGACGGGAAAATCCCTTCGGGCTGCTTCAATTTGTTTTTCACACATACTCCCTTACCCCCCACCCCCACCCACTCCCGTCATACATCACATCACCATCCATACACAGTCATTCTCTATTCACCCCTATCTTCTGTCCTCTCGTGTCCTTCCTTAACAGACATTCCTCTCTTTCCCAGTGCCCCTTTTACCCCATTCATCCATCTCATCCTTGGTCGCCCCCTCATGTTCACTCCTTCCACACCTCTTTTATTAATCTTTCTTCGTTCATTCTTCCCATGTGTCCAAACCATCCCAATAATCTTTCATCAACCCTATCTCCCATCTCCCATACCACTCCCGTTCTCCTCCTCACCTCCTCGTTTCTCACACTATCCATTCTAGTAACCCCTATCATACTCCTCAGGAAGCTCATCTCAAATACATTCAAACTCCACCTCTCTTCCTCTCGTATGTTTCATCTACATAATGTAATGTTGGGAAATTATTGAAAAAGAGTTATAGAGATGGGTTATAATGTTTTGTTTTAGATAAATGAGAAGTAAATCTAAACAAAAACGAAATTATGAGAATAGGGGGAAAATAATCTAGGGAAAGAATGGATCTAGTATAGAGGGTCCAGCCAGTTCGGGATGAATTAAGTATGAGGAAAGTGTGTTGCTGATTGGACGCCGCGAGATGGGAAGTGTGGAAGAGGGAGACCAGACAGAAAGTGGAGCGACGAAATAGAGAAGTTTGCAGGAGTGACTTGGCAGAGGTTGGCGCGGTCATGTGAATCATGGAATGGTATGATAGAGGCCTTTGTTCAACAGTGGACTCAGAATGGCTGATTTTATTTTATTTGAAATTGCGCAGAACAAATGGAAAGAAGCGGACAAGTGATCTTGTCCCTTTCCTAAGGCTTCCATTTAAGCTGAATAAATTTGGTGTTACTAGGACAATCCATAAAGAACACACACAAGTACACGGCTCGAAGGTTGCTGTGGTACCGTGCTCGACCACTAATTCAGCGGTCCGAGTTCGAGTCCCGTCAAGGCTGAAAATTTCAGCATCGTTGCACTACGAACCTGCACTCCAACTCTGGTCACAATATTACCCATAGATCGGGCCATATACTCGTGCGAGCGATGAGCTGTCATCCGGGATAGTAGTAGCTGTCGACCACAAGTCCAATACATGATCCAAGACCATTGTGAATCACATAGGCGCGCACGCACAAACATTACATGCGTACGGAAATGCACTCTGTGTTATATATATATATATATATATATATATATAATATATATATATATAATTTCGACAGTCGCCCCGGGACTTGAACCGGGGCCTTGCGTGACATTAGGCCAAAGCACTACCGACTGAGCTAAAAGAACTCTACATTCTCCAACTTGGGAGTTGATCTAACCCCCGAAGAATTAAGTCGACTACTATATGCCGTCTTAACTTAATTTTACGGAGAACTAAGCCCAATTCATAGCTTGTGGTGAAACTGGTACGAATCCTTGATGGACTTTCGTCGTTGTAATACTTGAATAGAATCGCCATTGACGGCGTATATCAATAAAATAATTCCGACAGTCGCCTGGGACTCGAACCAGGGCCTTGCGTGGCGCTAGGCCAATGCTTTACCGACTGAGCTAAAGGAGCTCTAAAATTCTCCATCAAGGATTCGTACCAGCTTCACCACTAGCTATGAGTTGGGCTTAGTTCTCCCGAAAATTAAGTTAGGACGGCAGTGAGCAGTTTAATTTTTCGGGATTAGATCAACTCCTATGTTGGAGAGTTTTATATCTCCTTTAGCTCAGTCGGTAGAGCTTGGGTCTAGCGTCACGCAAGGACCTGGTTCGAGCCCCGGGGCTACTGACGGAATTATTTGATTGACATACGCCTTCAATGGCGATTCTATATATATATATATATATGCAAATAAATATACATATATATACAGTATAAATATGTATATACACACATATATATATATATATATATATGTGTGTGTGTGTGTGTGCGTGCGTGTGCGCGCGTGCGTGCAAAATATGGCCAGTTACCCTTGGGTCATTTATGAAAAAACAAGTGTGACTACAGTGTTTACTTACAGTCGGTAATCTCTCTTCTGGGCCAGACGCAGAGGTTATCGCTGCGTCAGACCAGTATGTGTGTGTGTGTGTGTGTGTGTTACCTGATTGTAACGTACATGAAAGGAGCTACGCTTCATCTTTAATTTAGCCTTCAGTTGCATTGTGGTTGGGATCTGTGCTTGAGATAAGGTATTATCTGGAATTGTCTGAGTACTTTCGTGTGGTAAATGTGGTAGCGTGGCTAAGGGGAATATGTGTTTGAATCGAAGGAATTTTTGGGCTGGCATGTGATGTGATGTGATATTGACGTATCTTTCCAAGTCATATTGCGTTCGGAATAGTGTTGGTTGCAGACTTCCTGTTGCTGAATTGAAGTAATTTGAACTTCTCTTTCACTTGAAATGCTGCGATAATACATTTAGAACAGTGGTTTTCATTTTTTTTTCCATGCCCTATCTAATCACCTTTAAAATCTTGATGTCACCTATGTGGCGATATACAATTCTTATTATTTAAAAACTAAACTCCCCTTTCAGCTGAAAAAGCACAAAACCTTGGTTTAAAACAAGGCATCAATAAAAAATAATTTGAATAAAAAAAAAAATCGACCCAGACTTCCTCAGCTGCCTTCAATTGCCCCCCCCTTTAAAAATCATATTGCCCACCTGAGACTGAATTGCCATCTGAAAAACCGAATTACCCACGTTGAGAATCACTGATCCATAAGCATTTCAAGTTTCAAGTAAGAGAGTTCAGACTGTACTTCAGTTCAGGAACAGGAAGTCTGCCTTTACTCGCTTGCGTCACAGTTTGCGTTTAGAACGCGTTGCTTGGTGGGGTTGGGATATGTGGTTGAAATGTGCAGTTAGGTCATGATGGTTGTCTTTTATTTGTGAATGTTATTAACATTGTCTTAATTTGGGCACATACAGGAACACTCATCCACACATGTACGTGTACGAATGGATGGCATGTGGATGAAAGGGCCACGGGGGAACGAATGAAGTCAACCGTGGTGGTGTAAAGGAGGCAAGTAACGGCAAGGCAGCTGGGGAGGCAGCGGTGCGGCGCGGACGCTGTGAATGGATAACACAGCGCGAACAAACGGCGTTATTCTTAACAGGAACCATGTTCGAGGCTGCATTCACGCACATGCACCTTGCACGGACACTCACGCAAGAAGGCATGCGTGCACGGACGCAAACGTTGCACGCAGAAACGTTCGCGTAAACGTTGCGCGCAGAAACGTTCGCGTAAACTTTGCGCGCAGAAACGTCCGCACCGTTCCGTTTACCAAGTACATGGCTGGAATGATTGTGTTGCTTTTATATGTGCGTTGTGATGTCTCGCTGTATATGGGGTGTGACTCCGTCATTACCGTTAGTGCATGGGAACAATGTCAGAGGAATTGTGTCAGTTGTTCTTGCCGACCAATTTATATATACATCCAGGCCCGTACTATACAAACGCACACGCTCGCGCGTGCACACACACACACACACACACACACACACACACACACACACACACACACACACACACAGATGGATGTGTGGAACAAACTAGACGAGACAATAGTGTGTGCAAAACGATACAAGAATATTAAGAACAAATTAGATATGGCGAGATACAGAGACGGAATACCACGAGTGTAGCTCCCCTCCTCGTAAGATACAACTAGGTAAATACACACAATGTGTGTGTACGTGTGTGTGTGTATATATATATATATATATATATATAGACGCGCGCGCACATGGCACACACACACAAACTCGTTGTCACCTTCACAATCTGTCACTTGTAAATCTCCTGTGCCTGATGCGTATCCACAACTCTCACTCGCACACGCACAAGCAGACACACGTACGAGCGGAGGTGGAGATAAACAAGTTGATTAGCTTGGATATGATGCTAACGATGCAGCCGTGATTGACTGCCAGCATAAATAGCGCCGTCCTCTGGCTGGCGCCCAGCGAGCAAGGGGACGATCTAAGTCAAGAGGGGAGGAGGAAGAGGGGAAGGGAGGGGTTGTTGGGGCGTTGATGCCGGAGCCTGGCCTGGCCTGGGCTTGCTTAGAACAATAATGTTCCCGTGGGGAATTGTCGCAGTGGCCAGAATTTCCGCTGACTGCCTGCCAGCCAGTCTGTGTGTGCGTGCGTGCTCTCTCTCTCTCTCTCTCTCTCTCTCTCCCTCTCTCTCTCTCTCCCTCCTCCCCTCTCTCCTCTCCCCTCTCTCTAATATATATATATATATATATATATATATATATATATATATATATATATATATATATATATGTGTGTGTGTGTGTGTGTGAACCATCTCGAACTTTTACCCCACTTCCTCATAATGCTCTCTCTCTCTCTCTCTCTCTCTCTCTCTCTCTCTCTCTCTCTCTCTCTCTCTCTCTCTCTCTCTCTCTCTCCACCCTCTCTTCCTTTTCACCCTCTCCATTTCTGGTCCCCCCCTTAATTATGCTGTCTTCCTCGACCTCTTCCTTCCCAGACGTCGCAGCACTGTCAGCTCGGCAGACTGTCAACATGGTATAGCCCCCTCCTACCCTCCCCTCCCCCAAATTTACGAAATCTCGTAGCCCAACTAAGGTCTTCATCAGGGTTAACCTTTTCAGGAAAAGTGCCACCAAGCACGGAATAAGTTAATCGAGACGAGGATATATATATATATATATATATATATATATATATATATATATATATATATATATATATATATATATATATATGAAGTGGGTGGAAAGAGGAAAGACTAGGGTCATATTCCTAGTTTTATTTCTGACAAGTTTCGCCACAAGCTTTTTCAACAGAATATTGTAGCGAAACTAGTCAAGAATAAAACTCGGAATAAGACTCCAGTCTTTCTTCCCAGCCACTTCAACTTGTCAGAATGTCTCAACATGTATATATATATATATATATATTCTACAAAGAGTGTGGCAGTGGTCAAAGACATTTAGACAGTTAACCTCGTCAGTAACGTGATGCCTTGTGTGGATTTGGTGGTTCAGGCGTCAGGCGGTTGTATTTTGCAGCTGAGGGGCGGAACCCGGTTCAAACAAGGCTTCGATTCATCTCGATGCCATTCACGCCGAGATCATCCTTCAAGATGAATGAATAGATGAATTAATAGGTGAATAGATAAATGAACATATGAATAGATGAATAAATTAAAGTCTTCAGGGGTTTGTGAGAATAACATGTACAGTGCGCCACGAGAAAGGACCTAACGGTTGAACGTTTGTCTTGAGAAAATTAAGATGGGACCTATTGGTCCATAACGGAGCTGGTTGCAAGGATCCTGTATAGAGGAAAGGGGCTAATAACATTTAGGTCCATACGGCTTGTATAATACACACACACACACACACACACACACACACATATATATATATATATATATATATATATATATTCTCTCTCTCTCTCTCTCTCTCTCTCTCTCTCTCTCTCTCTCTCTCTCTCCTATAAAGATGTTCGTGAAGCAGGCTGGCAGAGGGCAGAGTCCTGTGCTTTGTTGCCTGTTCCGTGTTGGTGTGTCCTGAGTGTGGGAATCGGCCGTAGTTGACGTGTCCTGACGTGTCACTTTTTTTTTCTTTTTATATACATGATTTTTACTGCCATTTATTCATACATGGTTTTCTCATTCCAGGTGAGGGATCTATAGGCATACGGCGTTTCTACGGTATCGTAAGTATAAAGATTGGATTTCGCGTGTGTGAGTCACCATGGCCATAGATCACATGTTGGACTCGTGATCGACAGCTATTTCCCTCCCGGAAGAGAGCTCATATATGACCCATCTGTGGGTAATGCTGTGACCCTACCCGCAGACACACACCCAACTCCCCCGACCACGAGAGTTGGAGTAACGACCCGAAGTGCAGCTATACTAAAATTAGTTCAGCCCTGGGTGGGATTCGAACCCGGATCGCCGTAGTGGCGGTCGGGAACTCTACCAATTGCGCCTGTGTGTGTGCGTGCGTGCGAGCGCGCCTACCAGAGAGATTTGGATGGGAAGATTGGTTTACCTCATCAGTACCGAGGAAGTGCTATAGAGATGCATGAAATAACCTGGCAGTGCACGAGCGCGCGCACACACACACACACACACACACACACACACACACACACACACACACACACACACACACACACACACAGTGTCATTATGTTGAATTTTGTAGATTACCACCTGGAAGACCAGAAGGATTTCATTTACTAAGAATAGTTACTGTGGGGATAACAGCGAAGATGAATACAGTAAATTGATATGACACAGAGAGGATCTTCCACACACAATATACAGAATTTTATTTGTTTATTTTTTCTTCTTATTTTTTTTACTTTTTATTTTTATCTTATTTTGTGTATGTATTCTAGTAAAGGGTCTTGTTGGACTGATGGTTGACGCCTTCGTTGCGTTGGCTCCGGAGCCAGAATGAAATATGTAAAGTTTTAGAAAGTTTGATTCCCGATAGCCCTGGCCAGGCAGGGAGGCAATCCAATGTCGGCCGCTTCAAGAGAAAGAGAGAGAGAGAGAGAGAGAGAATGTGCTTTAGGCCAACCATTGAGGATAGTCAGGAAGTTTGATGACGTCAGCCCACGGCGTATGTTGCAACACATTGCGTCCAGTGTAATTATACCTTGCATCTATTAACCACAGACTTATTTTTGTCTCTCGTTTTCTTGACTCCCCCTCGGTTGTGAAGGAGTGAATGAAAAACATTAGAATACCACGTTGAGGTACCTTCTACTGTTTAGTTGGGAAATACTCACATTTTTTTTTCCCATGTAGCCTATTCTGTCTTTTTGCAAACCCATCTTGGTGGTTTATAACGATATAAAATTCTTTGTCTCCCTCTTTGTCTCTCCCTCACTTTCCCTCTCTCTCGTATGCACTTTATGTTGTTTTTATGTGTTTTGTGAATGCATTTGGTCACATTACATGAGTACGTATGTAAACACAGACACCTTACTCCGTTGTGAAAACCACAAAATGACATATTTTTTACAGCGATTGTATACATGTGGCACACAACAAAGGTCTAATATACGGACTGTGTACACTGTTTTATTAACCACTTTAGTACGAGTCAAATTCTCGCGCGCAGCATCGGCTGTCATATGTATGATGCATCACACTATTCCCATTATAAAATATTAAGTCTGCTGTATTGCTCGTTCTCTTTTACTATGAATAATAATAAACACAGACAACATGATCAAACCAGTTCACAGAATCCGGAGCTAATTAATTTTCAACTAAATATATATATATATATATATATATATATATATATATATGCGTGTGTGTGTGTGTGTGCAAAGTAGACCACTTGGAAAAAACTAAACAGAGCGCTTTCGTATGTTACATCTTCAGTGCAAAAAGTACTTTTTACACTGGATGTAATATACGAAAGCGCTCTGCTTCGTTATTTTCTTTTTCCAAGTGGTCTACTTTGTGTAAGTGAACACACGTACTCGTGTCCTTATTATATATATATTATATATTATATATATAATATTATATATTATATATATAATCAAGACGCCGGCATCCTCGTGTACCCACTCGCGCCCCATGACGTTTACGTAGGCGTTATCGTATAGAAGTGATAGTGGACCTTATTACTTGTCTACGTAAGGCTTTGCTGAATGGTCTCGACGCCCACAGAGCGAAGGATGGGTTGCGGTAGAGACTTTGCAGTACACTTAGATTTTGCGCACCGCTCTATAAATGTGGCGGCACACTAGGCTAGTATGCTACTTGCTTTTGGTACTTCGTTTGAATAGAAATGAGTTCGGATACAATATTCTAGACTTACTTAAGAACATCTCGACAATTCGTATAAGTTTAGCTTCTCTTAGTACGTCATTCAGTTTCTCACTAGATGACACAGTAGCTTGACATTTGTTGGAAATTTGGAAAAGAAAAATCGTAACCGAAGTCATTTCTACTCAAACGAAATAGCAAGAGCAAGTAGCATGCTAGAGAGAAATGCCTAGTGTCCCACCACAGAGACATGATGCCGATGAGACGTGGAACTGTTTGGGGGGTAAGTAGCGGAGCAAGGGACGGGGTCGGCTGATTTCTTCGCTACTTTGTCGGATTCGAACCTGGGATCACGCCGTACAGTAATACGAGAGAAGCATGTACACACATAGACACACACGCACACACACACACACACACACACGCACGCACACACGCACACGCACATTCCTTTTAAGTTGAATTTTGTCTATCTCCTTCTATGCAGTGGTTTTTAATCTTTTTCAGTGACCATACCCCTTATTCTCGTACCTCCATCCAGTATAAATACAATGCAAACATGAAAATGATTAGTGATGCAAACCTTGCTGAGTAATGATTAGTTATATTCAATTACGGAACAAAGGTACTTTTTATTTCAAATTAGAAATATCAATTAGTAGGATAAAGTGAATGCACATTATGCTTTCTCATAGAAAATATACAGTACCATTGCACTGGCTATCATGTCTGGTGCCCCCAGGTATAAGGTTTCGTATCCCAGGTTAAGAACCTTTGCTTTAGTAGAAAGAAATTGCTCTGCGGCCCTGGAAAGAGTACAGCCATGAATTGGATTTCGTATCGAAGAGTTTGATTGCATAGGAAGGTCCATTTCGTGGCTGAATGGAATCCTTTGGTAGGAGTGTGCGCACTTTTGGATTTTGTTACAAAAGAACTATAGTCTCTCTCTCTCTCTCTCTTTCTCTCTCTCTCCCCCTCTCTCTCTCTCTCTCTCTCTCTCTCTCTCTCTCTCTCTCTCTCTCTCTCTCTCTCTCTCCCCAATTAGAGTGATGTCTCTAATAAGAAAATCTGTAAAGTGCGGCGCCATCGTATTGAAACGATACACGTAGCTGTGTAAAGATGGCAGAAGGGAATTTTGATGTCAGGAAGTTTTATGACGCCATGAGCTGTTTTTCGCTAAGCTCCCTCTGATGATTAGCGGCTTTCTGACAAGGTCCGATGCTCTTGCTTTCACTAGTGGGAGGTGGGTGGCGGGGGGGGGAAGGGGAAGGGGGTGTCAGGTACGCGCGCGCGCGCACACGCCCTCCACGCTCTCCTGCTTTGCCAGCCATGCGCGATGTCACCTACGCAGGTGTCACTTTGCCAACCCGTCTCTTCTGTGTTTTTATTCGTCGCTTTGACTGACGATTTGATTCAGTGGGACGACGTTGACGTCTTGGAAGGAAAGGGAAATCGTCATTAAACACCCAAGAGGCTAAAATAAGCCGGCTGCTACTTCTGTTGCCATATTTCGGAAGAAAGGGAATGAAGGATGGCTTTCTGACGATGGAGTTTACTACGGCGGTCCTCCTCCTCGACTGAATAAAGTTGTCTGTTGTTAGTGAGGGGGGGGGCATCTTGAAACAAAGGTGGAGGGGTGCGGGTGGACCTTTGGCTCTCTTCATCTACGACTTTGTGATCACGTAGAGGCCTGGTGACTTCTCTCAACACACACACACACACACACACACACACACACACACACACACACACACACACACACACATATATATATATATATATATACACATATGTGTGTGTGTGTATCAATCAGTCAAATCGGCCATGCTGAGTCCAATGCTGAACAAAGGCCTCTTTCATAGCATTCCATTATTCACATGACCGCGCCAACTTCCGCCAAGTCACTCATGCAAACTTCTCTATCTCGTCTCTCCACCTATCTGGTCGCCCTCTTCCACGCTTCCTATATCATATATATATAATATTTGAGAGAAGCTCTCGTCTTCTCGTAAAACCCTCACACATGTAGGGCTGGCCTCAAAATCCGGCAGCTATTTTCTGGCTTATGATGGCTGTTCGATTCGGCCTAAAGCCACAGACACCTGTGGAGATGAAGGGCTGAAATCCTGTTTGGTAAATCTCTCTCTCTCTCTCTCTCTCTCTCTCTCTCTCTCTCTCTCTCTCTCTCTCTCTCCTTGCTGCATTGCTTCTGACCCAGGCAGTAAGCATGTGAGGCGGCGGACGATTTATTTCGCTCCAACATGAAGAGACAACAAGAGGCCTTCAGCCAAGCACGGGACAGCGAGAGCAGACAGCTTGAGCCCATATATCACAGCGCCGCAGGACACTCCAGGCCCATATATCACAGCACCCGCAGGGCACTCTAAACAAACTCGAGTCGATGCGACGAGAACAGGGTCAGAGATCATCTACAATGGTCTTCACATCGAAAACTTTTTTGCAACCCTCAAGAGTGCCGCCTTTCTCCATGTTTCCCATTGGGGAACGCCCCTTTTGCCTTCTAAAACCTTGGCTATGAAAGTCTGGCAGTCCTCCGGAATTTCTCGGGGCTTGCCAGCAGTTGTTGTATTAGACTAGGCTCAGAAATTGAAAGCGAAAAAGCCAGACGACTTTCCTTCCAACCACCATGACAACAAAGTGGTGGCACCAAGTAGGATGGCGAAGCGAGACTAACTCTACAGCCGTGGACATCGATGCAGCAGTGCAACACTTAATTCGACATCAACCGGCTGCACCACGCCAAAAAGCACCGACTCTCTAGCCTCATCGCCAACACCCACGCCACACCGAAGAAAACATTCTACGACGTCGATCTTCGCTGAACTCCAACGACAGCTGTTTCACCAGAGACACTCATAACTAGCTGCACTGCCCGCAACCACGACACGAAGCCCTAGTTCTACGCCGATCCCTCTCAGCTGCTTATCCATCATGTCAACATACAGACGTATTCTTCAGCTCCGAGACGAATCTCCACCGACCTTCGTCGCTGCATCAACCAGCTGTACTACGAGCGACGAGACGCCCTTCCCCGCAGCAACCAGCTGCACTACGAGCGACAAGACGCCTTTCGTCGCATCAACCAGCTGCATCACGAGTGACGAGACGTACAAGCTCTCCTATACGGCTACCTATTATTGTTATTTTGTGAACATAGCCACATATACACACATGTACGAGTATGTATATATTGTATAATGTGCTCTCTTCCTCATACATTCAAAAACCAACATAAGAAACACTAACCTTCCCCCAGTAATTGCATCAGTGCCCTTAACCACAACTCGCCGACGGCACTCCTTTCTCACGACAATAGACAGGGATGACCCTTCATCCAAGAGGAGCTGATATGAGAAGGCAGTAATGGGCGGGAGTGAGTGCGCCCTTCCATGTAAGGACAAAGAGGACCTTGGGTATATTTCTGTTATTTATTTTATTTGTTGTTATATTTGCATTATTGTTTATTAATTACTTGTTTATTTTATGGTGATTATTATTATTATTATTATTATTATTATTATTATTACAAATGTGTATTTATTGGTTATTTATTTATTATTATTATTTTATGTCCTGTTGTGAAGGTAGAAAGGTACAGCAGATGACTTACTGTAGAACCCATTTGAATGATAGATTAGTTGATGTTTTACGAATTATGTTTGGGACTCTCTAACTTAAAAGTTTCCGAATTATTACAGAGGAAAACTTATTTTTTTGTGCATAGAAACGCTTACTCATTTAGCAATCGCAAAGATGGCTAATAGAACACATGTGATTAGGTGAGTATTCCATAAACGTTGGTCATACTGACAAAGTTATTTGCACAAAAGATAACCCTCAATGGAAGAGACAAAGGGAGAGATCACAGAGAGATTGGCTGAAGCAGATCGACCAATCCCGACGAGAGATGATTGGAATGGGACGGGTGCCTGTATGGGAGCTTGCTCATGTTTGCGTATCAAAGAAGCGACGTGCCCTGCGGCGTGTGCTACCAATCGAGGATGATTTCGTGAACAGAAACTCAGACACGATCGGACCTATGCTCAAACATAAGACACTTTTTCTAGATCATGCAGGTGTACGTGAGCGTGCACACACAACACAAACACACACACACACACACACACACACACACACACACACACACACACACGATTCGATGGCGCGGTGGTAGCGTTCGCGGCCGCCACTACAGTGATCCGGGTTCGAATCCCTCCCTGCGCTGAAATAATTTCAGTATCGCTGCGCTGCAAGTCGTCACTCCAACTCTCTTGGGCGGAGAATAGTGTGTGTGTGTGCGTGCGTGTAATGTCAGCATTACCCATAGATTGGTCACATATGAGCTCTGAGCTCTCTTCCGGGAGGGTAATAGCTGTCGATCACGAGTCCAACACATGATCCAAGAACATGGTGAATCACACACACACACACACACACACACACACACACACACACACACACACACACCACTCGAATACATGTAACTGATATTGAAGTCCCAAAAATTGAGATGTGGCAGATCACATGGCTAGCATGTCAGAGGAAACTATTGACAACAGAGTTACTAAGATGGGATGGTATTGAATGATACAGGTAGATGACACGACGCCGCGTTTGACCGATGGGAGTCGAGATATCTTGTGAATGTTGCAGAGGACCACTGAGGTTCTCGGCTGGCGGAGTGAGTGTGAAAGATACTTAGAACATAAGAATGAAGGAGACTCCAAGAGACCATAAGGCCTACACTAGCCAGTTTCAAAGACATTTCATTCACTTGCGAAAGAAGTGGAGAAGTTCCATGGGGTCGTTTGGGGTTTCTTAGGGGGTCACAAAGAATTCGGGAGAATAATATATTTCCGTATGTTTGAGTTAAACACTTGGGCCTTTACCAGTTTGGTGAGTGCAACACTGGTCACAAGTGCGGTGGCACGCTACAGTAAGCATATCAACCACAACCCGTGTTTTATCTTGCCTTTTTACAAGGTTCACCGTTTCAGAATTTATTATGGGGATTACGGTCAAATCAAATCAGCCATTCTGAGTCCACTACTGAACAAAGGCCTCTTTCATAGCATTCCATGATTAACACGACCGCACCAACCTCTGCCACGTCACTCCAGCAAACTTCTTAATCTCCTCTCTCCAACTTCTGTCTGATCTCCCTCTTCCACGCTTTCCATCTCGCGGCGTCCACTCTGCAACACACTTGCTCCATAGCTCGTCAGTCATTCGCACTATCTTACTCTGCCCAATTCCACTTCCTCTCTTTACTGCCTCCACAACACATTTCACTCTAGTCTGCTCTCTCACCCAACTTGTTCTCTTTCGGTCTCTCAGAGTTATTCCCATCACTGACCTCTCCATTCTCGTCTATGCAGTCCTTAGCTTTGTTTCCATCGCCTTCGTCAGTTTCCAAGTCTCGAGAGATCATAGGATGAAAAATGTTACGAACCACTGGTGTAGACAGTCCCGTGGGGAACCTAGGACAAAAGAATCAAGTCCATGAGGCCCTGGTGGGCGGGGAAGGCGTATCGTGATCGCCTTTAACCCTCTCGATACCTTTTTTTTTTTTTTTTTTTTTTTTAAGGGGGGTGACATGTCCCCCCTATGGGCTTTGTTTGAGCCCGTATGGTGGGTGTTTACGGAAGCCACACCTTGCAAAAGATATAGTAGGATGGTGTAGCTTGTCAGAGGAGCATGGAGGAGGGTGGGCAGTGGAATAGAAAGGCTACAGCTATTAGAGCGGCGTCTTCATGTAGCCAGAATGATAGGAAATGTGACACACGCTACGCAAGGGGCGAATCGAGGTCAACTCAAACGCAGTAGTTCTTGAAGACTTTGAGACCAGATAACCCAAAATTCAACTTCAAGACAACATAGCCCCTCTCCAGTATTAGTCAACTGATCCCGATTTTTAACTTTCGGTTTACTGTAAAAAGGGAGACAGAGAGAGAGGGAGAGAAACAGAACGGCCATGAACAAATTGCTGAATTCTAGGAACTCTATTTTTATTGTCAGTAAGTTAATGAATAAAGTATGATTCTTACATAAAATATCTCATTCACATTTTCCAGGATATCTTTTTGGATACCCACAAAGAAACTTGTCTCGATACTCCTTTGGGGGTATTGAGGAACCACGAACACCTGTTCAAACCCTTTTCGCCATTGATGGGTGTCTCGGTTTTGAATGAAGTAGGTTGGTGACAGCTAAGTCATTAACAAGTGTATCACGCGGCACGGAAAGGATCGGTTACCTCTCAATGGTTCGATTATCGGCGTCGGATATTGCTTGCATAGTATCATGTAATTACCCCGAAGGTTTCTCTATCCCCTCCCTTGCTAACCCCCCCCCTCTCTCTCTCTCTCTCTCTCTCTCTCTCTCTCTCTCTCTCTCTCTCTCTCTCTCTCTCTCTCTCTCTCTCTCTCTCTCTCTCTCTCTCTCTCTCTCTCTCTCTCTCTCTCTCTCTCTCTCTCTCTCTCTCTCTCTCTCTCTCTCTCTCTCTCTCTCTCTCTCTCTCTCTCTCTCTCTCTCTCTCTCTCGTTCGCTTGGTTTCTCTTTGTCTTATCTTCCCTATTTATAGAATGCACACGATCCCACCTCGGAAGAGTTTTAGGATATCGCGGAACATCCATCTGGGTTTTTTGTTTAGGCACTCTGCCACTGTCAAGAGAGAGAGAGAGAGAGAGAGAGAGAGAGAGAGAGAGAGAGAGAGAGAGAGAGTGCAGAGGAGAGAGATTCCGAGGGTGTTGTGGGAACTGGATGGGAACTGGTCCTTATGGCAAAGAACAAGAAAAGACGACAGACACTCCCCGGAAGTCAGGAGGGGGAGCTTGCCTCTATTGCTGTGATTAAGGCTCGGCAGGGGAGGGAGTGGGGGAGAGATGGAGGTAAGGAGGGAGGGAAGGGCTGAAGAGGCCGCCAAGGGGGAAGGTGGAAGTGGGTATCTGTTGGAGGAGATTAAGAAGAGGAAGAGGAGGAGGAGGAGGAGGAAAGGCCTACTTGAGAGTAGGGGGGTGGTAATGTGTAAGTTATACTGCACAGAAGGCTGCGTTATGACTTCCAAGTAATTTCGTTTGTCTGGATCTCATCCTAGAGACACGATTTAACCCCGTCAGCACGGGATCGTACCTTCTCCTGAATAGAATCTAATGGGATTGCGTTAGACAGAAGACCATTTGTAAAATCTGTCATCGTAAGGATGCCAGCCGCGCACAGACTGAGTTACCCACGGCCAGAATGTTCTTTGCCTGGGAACTGATAAGGTCAGGGAGGCAATTGTACGTTAGGTTTAGCGATGAAGAAGTTTTAAGGTTTGTGTGTGTGTCTGCGAAGTTCTTCATTAAATGTAGTATGTTTATGCTATTCGCTGTGGTCGTAAAATGTCGGGGTATTCGGATCGGGTTTGTTGAGTGTGTTTCAATATACTATAGAATCGAAAGTCGACACGATACCATTGGGGGGCGGTCGGGGGCGGGGGTGTAAAAACAGATGCAATACCAAGTTGGCTAGGTTAAGGCCTTGTTCACATTAGCGGTTTGAACCGCGTGGAAACAGCGGCGCCCTCACATATTCAAGGAAAAACTGGTGCGTGAACGCCTCCATTGAACAGTATTGGAATTGAACCGTCGCGGTTCAAACTGCTAGTGTGAACAGGTCCTTAGGGGTTAGCGACAAGATGGGTTGCAATCAGTGTCTTGGGGGGATTGAAGTCCATCTTTAGTGGATATCATTTGCATTTTTTCCTTGCGCGTACGCGCAAATGACATATAAACTTGCCATCGGAGAACCGGGCGGAATTTAGGGGCGCGCGGTGGGGGGGGGGGGGATCGGAGCCCGGAAATTCTGGGAATCACTTCTCGTATGTTCTTTAGCCCACGCATCAAAAACCTAACCATGTACATTAACAAGAAAGGAAACATATAATAATTATTATAAATTCATTAATATTTTTGTTGTATTTTTATTATTATTATTATTATTTGTTTTTGTCATTAGAAAGAAATTTAGTCTACAAGCGGTTCATAAGAACCAGAGTTCGTCTGCGTCTCCCTAGCATGGTTCCTGAGGAAACATATAAAACCATACAAGCCATACCACTAAACGAATCATGAAGAATGATAACGGGATCCACTAAGACCACCTCAATAGAACATCTGCACACAGAAACCAAGATCCTTCCCATAAAACGGCACATAGAAAGGATATACATATAATTGTGAAGAGAGTAAGGCACCAGACTCGATTTGAAAGGTTTATTAAGTCCGACGTTTCGATTCCGGTCCAGGAATCGTCTTCAGGGGGAATCAAACCGTCGGGCTAACTCGTCAAACTGAGTCTGGTGCTTTACGCTTTTCACTGATATGGATCCTAGAGTCCAAATATTTATGTATATAGGGCATATAGTTGTATATCAAAGAGCTAACCTATCCATCCTAATACATGATACAGACACAACCCACTGAAGGTAACGCAGATCACAAGCACTACTCAAATATTTGCAACAACCCACCACTTGCGCCAGTCAGCACATTCATACAAAACACACACACAAACTCGAATCGCAAAAAAAAAGCACAAAGCTCCTTTCTCCATCAAAATCCCCCGGACACCAACCCTACAGAGAAATTCCGCCCAGGACAAGGAACAATCACACTGGCACGACTGCGTTGAGGCCTTGTCCAGGTTTGAAACTTTACCAATACAAAGTAGACCTAGCCCAAGGAGCAAATTGCCCCAGATGCCATCACCACGCAGAAGACGCTGCTCCACGAAGGCTTGCGGGCCAATACGGTGACTGTTGCCGTGGGGCTCCTGCTAGAGATATCTGGGAGAACATATGGATTGATTAAGGGTTAGGATGTGTTATGTCGTAGCAGACGTGACACAAGTTGTCATACCACTGCTTAAACGGACTGTGCTACGGTATATATTGTTTAAAACCGTAGCAGGTGGTTGACGAAGAAGGAAGCTGTGGTTGAAGTCAGGTCGAAGTGGTTCGGGAATCAGGTCAAAGGCGGTGTAGGATGACGAGTGGTCCAACAATACTCCGCCTCAGTTGACGAACCGATAATATAATGGACGGCCACTATAGCGAGCTCTGAACCCACCTTCCTTCCTCCCTTTCCTCCTTCACTCCCTCCTCTTTACTCTTCCTTATCCCTCCCCTCCCTTCTTTCCTCCTCCTCCTCCTCCCAAACTTTCTCCCCATTTTGTCACATTCCCTCAACCCTTTACTATTTATTCTTCCTTCCCGCCTTCCTCCAATGTCTCCATCTGTTCATCTTTTCTATCCCTTGTTCCCTCCTTTGCCCTCTTTCGCCCTTCCGTCAGTCATTCTCTCATCTGTCTTTCCCTCATGTTTCTCCTCTCCAGCATTCTATACGGGTTTTCTGCATCATTGTAATGTTTCCCTTCCTCTCGTTTCTTCTTTTCATCTTAACTCACCCTCCTCACCACCTCATCCCACCCAAGCCTTGTGATCGGACTTTAGGCGTAAGAAGAGTAAGGGAGGAGAAGGAGGAGTAGGAAGAAGAGGAGGTCGGGTGGATTTAACGAGTAGAATTTTAAGGGCAAACAGGTTATCGATATGCGTTTACCTGTGGCGAGGGTCAAGCGGTACGGCCTTGTGCCGCTGCTTCTTCTCTTTCTTGTTTTTCGTCATTTTCGCCTTCTTCGGTGCCGCCTTTAGGATCGTCTTCTTCGTATATCATAAAAGTCGTAATACTAGTCACTTTCGTCTTCTCATCTTGCACCTCCTCCTCCTCCTCCTCCACCTGACTCCTTCTCCACCTTCGTCCTCGTCTTCCTCCCCCTCCTCCCTCGTCCTCCTTCCCCCAACCACTCCTCTCTCGTCCTCCTCCTCCACCCTCCACCTTCGCCCTCCTCTTTCCTCTTCCTCCCTCGTCCTCCTTCCCCCAACCACTCCTCTCTCGTCCTCCTCCCCAACCCCTCCTCCTCCACCCTCTTCCTGACTCCTTCTCCACCTTCGTCTTCCTCTTCCTCCTCCCTCGTCCTCCTTCCTCCAACCACTGTTCTCACGTCCTCCTCCCCAACCCCTCCTCCTCCTTTCTTCTACCTCCTTTCCCATCTTCTCTCTCATCCTACTTCCTCCTCTTCCATCGTTCTCCCTCAACTCTCTGTTATCTCTCCTGCACACTAACTCCTTCCCTCCCTCTCTCCCTCCCTCTTTCCCTCTCTCTACCTCCCTCTTTCCCTCTCTCTGCCTCCCTCTCCCTCCCTACCTTTCCCTCCTTGCCTCCCTCCTTCTCCATAATTCTTCATCCTCAGCCAGGACAGATCCATCTCCCCCGCCACAGCCGTGTTTATTCGGTCCCTCTTGGGCTTGATCGCTGCCAAGGCACTGTTGCCGGGATGTAGAATTAGTTCTTCGAACTAAAGACTCGCGGGAACGCGCGAGTGACAGTGGCTCCAGTCCATCGGGAAGTGAGTCCGCAATGGCGAGACTTTGCTGAAGTGTTTGCGCCTGCAGGAAGTTTCCCTCGGCTGAATAAAACCACTGGGCGACAGCCAGAAAGATGACATATGAAAAGTTATGAATTTTTTTAGGAGGGGACTTTTATTGTTATGGTCTGTTGCCATTGGGGCAACGAAAAAAAATACGAGATGTTTCAGAGGCAAGTTATTATTTATGTGGCATTGTTTATGGAGTGTAATTAATATGTTAATGCTTTCTCCCTTAGCAATTCAAGATGTCCAATGAACCTACAGTGGTAGTCATGCAAGGTGGACATCGTCGGATAGAATCATCTCCCCGCATCAACCCCCTCGAGGTGCAGCTCTCGGAACTGCCTCTGGACGGTCCCAAAATCTCTCCCAGTTAGCGTCGAGTTTCTCCTTTTTTTCACCGAAGGAAAGCTGACAGACAGTGACTCCCTCCACCCCAACTTCCTCCTGTTAGCCGGCGACACAGAGACGATCCTACATTAATACAACACAGACGATATTCCGGCATTTTTTCCTGCGAAGGGCCCGAGGTCGTTACATACTTTGCGGTGCTGCGGGTTTCGAGTCTGTGAAACTCAAGATTTGAATTATCGTATTAAATTGAGAAAACGTTCGCTGTGGGTCATTGGCTCTGGTAGTGATCATGATAATGAAAAGAAATGTTTGTTGGAAGGAAAGGGAATGGACTCGAACACCCAAGTAACCCAAATGGACGCTACGAAGACAGGAACATAGTGCGGTGGGAGCCAGGATAAAGGCAAAAGGGGTCAATTGAGGGAGAAGGTAGGCCTTCGTGTGATGTCTAGGTGATGGGTTGATCTTAGACATGGTAGAAACTCTTCGTCGACCGTGTAAGGACATGAAGGCCGTCCCCCCACCCCCATCCCCTCCCCTCTCTGTCTCCTTTTCTCTCTCTCTCTCTCTCTCTCTCTTCTCTCTCTCGCTCTCGCTTCAGCTCCAGTATTTGCTTGTCATATAGATAGAATGTTCTGGGGTTATTAACATTTAAAGACTTGACAAAATGTTATATAGGCTACATCCTGTATAAAAAGGAAAACCCTTGGTATATAGATAGAATATATATATATACTACCCTAGCCCATACACACACACTTACACACACACACACACACATATATATATATATATATATATATATATATACAGTATATATACATACATATATTGTGTATATGAATTTCTATACGTAAAGAAATTGGGCATTAAATTTCATGTATACTTGGATGGAATATTCTGACACCATGAGTAGTGTGAGCCAGGTGTGTTTATAAGTTAGAATCCAACGGTGGAAATTGGGCTTGCAAAGGTGAGATCAAAACTATGGCTAGACAGGAGTTAGCTCGCGCGCACACACACACACACACACACACACACACACACACACACACACACACACACACACACACACACACACAAAGTGTACAGTAAGATAATGGGTTTGCCCCCTCTTAGTAACTGCAAATGTTGCAATAATTTCTGACAATAACGTTGGAGATTGTAATCGCTTATTCCCTCGACGCAGTGTCAGGCAGGTACATTTGATGCCAGGTGGTTGCATAATGCCATGACTAAGGTTGAAGGTAATACTGCTTTGGCCTTTTGATGAGCTCGTGCGTACACACGCACACACACACACACACACACACACACACACACACACACACACACATACACACATACATTTGATAAAGTACCACACAAAAACTAACAAGAAAACTCAAAACAACAGGAGGTGTACAAGGAAAGTTAATTAAATGGACGTAACATTTCTTGAACGGGAGAAAAATGATAAGTGGAGTCCCACAATGTTCTGTACTAGTTACGATAATGTTTGCCATGACATGGATGAAGGTGTTGAATGTTATATGAGCTTCTTTGCAGATGACACAAAACTACTCAAGAAAATAAGTACAGGGAAATACTGTGAATCACTAGAGAGAGATCTGGACAAAGTTGGGAAATGGAGCCAAAAGTGAGAAGTGAGCTTCAACATTAAGAAATGTAGTATAATGGAGTTTGGAAAAAGTAAAAATAGAATATCAGGGCAATATAAAATTGGTACAAAGGAAGTAAAAAAAAGTTAACTCGGAAAAGGACCTAGGAGTAATTATTAGCAAAGACATGTCACCAGACAAGCATATAAACAAAATAGTCGGAGAAACCTACAATTTACTAATTACAATAAAGGTGGCCTTTAGCTACATGGATGAGGAAATGGTAAAGAAAATATTAGTCACGCGCTGATAAAACCAACATTGGAGTACGCTGCGACACTATGGACACCCAACACAAAAAAAGAATATAAAGAAATTAGAGGGAATCCAAAGAGTACGCCAAAGATTGCATTAAAGGGCCATTTACACGGTCAAACAGTTTGACAAACCCGGTTTGTCAGACAAGTGTTTGAAGTGATGTTTGATCATTTAAAGGGGGTTATTTCGTCGTCAAACAGGTTAGTCGAACGTGTTTGACAACCAAATACCCTATTCACACGGTCAAACATCACTTACACTTGTTTGATAAACCGGGTTTGTCAGACCGTTTGGCCGTCTAAATGCCCCTTTACATACAAACAGAGATTGGCTAAACTGGAACTAACAACCCTGGAACAAGAAGAGAAAGAGGAGATCTGATGGCCATTTACAGAATCAAGAAAGAGAAGATTTATTAAAGTGGGATAGAAGAAAAACAAGAGGACATGAAAAGAAACTCAAAAAGGATAGTTATAGAAGAGAGCTGAAAAAGAATAGTTTTCCACAGTGATAGATGTCTGGAACAAATTGGACGAAAAAATAGTATGTGCAAAAACCATACAAGAATTTAAGAACTAGATGCTGAGAGATACAAAGACTGGTCACTACGAGTATAGCTTCCTTCCCGTATAATACAACTAGGTAAACACACACACACACACACACACACACACACACACACACACACACACACGGGGAGTTGGGTGTGTGTGTGCGTGTAAGGTCACAGCATTACCCATAGATCGGTCATATATGAGCTCTGAGCTCTCTTCCGGGAGGGAAATAGCTGTCAATCACGAATCCAACACGTGATCCAAGACCATGGTGAATCACACACACACAGCTACAGCTTCATATAGGTACAATATATCTGTAGTACTTATTGTGAAGTAAGTCGACGATCCACCCATCATAGGTTATCTAAGCCCCAGAACCTTTTTTAGAATGAAGTGGAATGGCGGGACTAGTTCCCTTGCCCATTATAATTATTGTTATGGTTGTGGCGTAGCACTTATTTTAAAGTGTAATGGTCTTTCTTTCCCCGTTGGTCCCTTCTCCATGGGCCTCGCGTTCACGTTTGCACGAGTTAGTTGGAGAGCGTGGGCGGACGCGTGGTGTAGTGCATGTAGTCGTGAGGAGAAATGAAAGCGGGATAGAGTGATGCCGGAGGGGGAGTGAAGCGGGACCGCAGGAGGAGGAGGAAGAGGGGGAGGAGGAGGAGGAGCGGAGGCGTAGCTAGTAACCCTGACGGAAAAGGAAAGTGGGTGTGGCGAGGAGTGTGGTCAGACAGCAGCAAGGTGGCCCAATGTATGAAGATTGTAGCATCCCGCCCCCGTGCCACCTCGGCCACAACAGGAGTGGCGTTTATGGGTCTCTGTTCACAAACAATTTCGAAAAGGATGGAGGTATTTATTGTTATGCCAGGTTATGAACCTCCGCAGCGCAACTTTGGTAAGGGAGGGATTAAATCTGTCGCGATTAACTCTCTCAATACAGTGACGGACTTTGTTGATGCTCTTCCGGTAAAGGACAGGGGATTCCATGCATTTAGGAGACAAGCTCCGTCTTTGGAGAGCTCTGGATCGATGTAGACCCCCTTGTCCTCCTCCTCCACCTCCTCCTTAATCCTCCTCCTCCCCTCTTCCTCTCCTCCTCCTCCTTCTCTCTCCTTCTCCTCCTCCCCTCTTCCTCCACCTCCCCTCTTCCTCCACCTCCCCTCTTCCTCCACCTCCTCCCCTCTTTCCCCTCCTCTTTCTCCTCCCCTCTTTCTCCTCCTCCCCTCTTCCTCCACCTCCTCCCCTCTTCCTCCTCCCCTCTTCCTCCTCCTCCTCTTTCCCCCCCTCCTCTTTCCCCTCTTTCTCTTTCACCTCCTTCCCCTCCTCCCCAGATATTTACATAGAAACAGGCTCACATTTCTGTAGTGCAGACCAACATGTCTTCCCAGAGAGTTCTATGCTTGGGAACTATTGACTGTGGGTCTGCGGCTTTGAAATTCGAGGGAACAGTTGATTGTTTATTACCAATCCAGTCATCAACGCATGAACGTATTGAATATATTGTCTATTTCGTCATATGTAAGACGATTTTATTCAGCCTAAAGGTGGACCAGACTCGGTAGCGGCCAATCGAGGTACCGTATTGTACCCACAACTGAATGAAATGGTTTGGGTTTAGTATGAACGAAAGTGTGTGGAACACGTCAGTGGTGAAGAAGCTTATACTACAATCTATTGGACTATCTGAACCCTAATCTTAACTTTTTCACGGCTGAAGGGTTTTCCATCAGGTGGATAAATTCGCTTGGTGGTGGCTGGAATAAACGACAAAAATATGTGAAATGCAGCGAGAGGGCTGACCGAAACGGGACGGAGATGGGACGTTAACCCTGGAAGGAGGATCACCCTCGGATCGCCTTGCCCCCGTGGTTGGACGGAACAAACGCATTCCGGAGTCGTAAAACGCATTGGAAAGGTTAGTGGGGTCCCGGTCGGATCCCTCAAGCTGGGGGTGTCGTGGTCGTAAGCCCCCCAGCCCGAGCACCAGTTCCTGGTGTTCTTGGCCTCCCACCCCGCACCCCACCCCCCCACGGGGGCTTTTTGTCTCACAAAGAGGAACTTTTTTTTGTCCGGTTTCCCCCCAGGGGTTCTTCTTTTGTTGTCTGTTTCGAATCTGGGTATTTTTGGATTGCCTCGTCTTGCGATCGGGTTTTGGTCACATTTTACGTTTGTATATATATATATATATATATATATATATATATATATATTCATATATTAATTCATAAGTATTTCAGGCGCACCACTTCTTTTAATTTTACTTCATGACTTTATTCGGAAAAAAAAAAATTGGTTTGTTTAGTTCCCCAGTTGTCACTTTATTTGTTACCACTTTCGTAAATGATCTCTAGGCTTCTCTTCCTTTGCCCAGTGCCCGTTGGACGCAGTCTCTCTCTCTCTCTCTCTCTCTCTCTCTCCGTGTAAATATGTGCATTTTACTATGGTTGTTAACAAGACGGGTTTATAATTTTTGTGCGATCATAAACTTGAGATGGTATGGGCACTTCCATAGGAGGAAGGATGGGAGGGAGCTCTGAAATGGGAAGGTGTGTGAGAGAAGGAAACGAGGAACAAGTAGAGAGAGAGAGAGAGAGAAAGAGAGAGCTTATAGTAAGAGACTCGCTGGTTTAATGTACGTTTTGCTCGGTACGATGATCGTTCATGTCTCTACGATGATCGTGAAACGATTGTCTAGACCAGTAGAGCACTAACTCTTTGTTCTTGAATGGAGCTCTTTTGCTTCGAGCTGCAAAGTACGTGGCTGATCCTTTTAACTGAACATACCAACGCGCTTACCCAGATATGATAACAGTAGGATGGGCGTTACCCGCCATTGGCATCGAGCGAAACGTACCTTTACAAGGAAATGTCGCTGTCGTCTGGTGAGAAGGGTAGATATCCGCGTCAGGTTCATTTGAACGATTTTCTTGTAAACGGATCGTAGTTGTGAGACTAATGGGAATAAAGTTAGACAGGTACTGAATTTGTGCGTTTGGTGAATGCAAAGAAAATATATTAAATCAAGGAGTGAACCAAGTTGAGCCGTAAGGACTCAAAAGTGGGCTTAGGTCAAGTTAAATTCTGGATGAGGTGGAGAGAGGAACAGGTTTTGGTGTCTGGCCTGTTTGCGTGGCGTGGTGCGAGCTACTAACTGTGCCAGTCATTTTATTAACGTGGACATTTAACCTTTTAATACTCAGAAGCGAATGAAAGCGTTTCGGGTGCCACGGTAAAGCACTCTAAATGAAACTAATTCGCCCGCTTGGACAACGGAATTATAATCATGTTGACGCGCGCGCACACACACACACACACACACACACACACACACACACACACACACACACTTTCAACGAACGGACGGCTTGACGAACGCTCTGAAGAAAAGTGCAGATTGAGGATACCAACGCAAAGAGAAGTGCCTTTTTGTATTTGCAGGGGGGGGGGAATTGCTCGTGAGGTAGTGGGAAAGTAAGGAAAGAGGAGAGGGGGAGGGATTACTGGGGAAATGGAAGGTAATGAGGATGTGGAGGACTTGGCCCAGGCAGACGGGCGGAAGGTCAACATGAAACGACCACCGGATGACGAAATGGCAAATAAAAATGTAAAGATTAGAAGTATAGAGAGGAGAAATACAGTAGAAAGTGACGAGAATATGTTCCAGGGATTTAAAGAGGGTGGGGGGGACACAACCCCCCCCAGACTGATAAGACTAGAGGAGAGAGTTGATAAGGTGATCGAGGACTTGGAACGTAAGTTAGGTAATGTAGGCTCCATTCTCCAAAGAATTGAAAGATTGGAACAACTAGAGAAGGCTAACAGAAACTTAACTGAAGAAGTAGAGGACCTAAAAAGACAGTTAGGAAATGTAAAGGAGGAGAATGAGAAATTGAAGAAGAATAGTAATGAAAACAGTGAGAAAATAGCTACAGAAGCTAAAAATTGGAGAATAACTCAAGAAGGGAATAAGGTTTCATTCACTGACATAGTCAAACAGCAATTGAAAGAACATAATGAAGACTCAGTTATTAAAGTGATGAGACAGAAGGAGAATATAGTAAGAGAATTAGCTGACAAAAAGAAATGTATAATTATATTAGGAATGGAAGAGAAACATAACCCAGATAGAACCGCAAGAATCAAGGAGGAAAATGAAAGAGTAAGCAGTTTATTAAAATTAGTCCAGGAAGATGAACCAGAAATTATAAAGGAAATTGAGGAAAAATTCAGACTCGGAAAATATAGTACAGATAAGACCAGACCAATTAAGATTAAATTCAGGTCACAAACAACGGCAGAGAAAATTCTATCCAAGACAGGGAAACTAGCAACAAATGATCAATATAAAAAGGTATGGATAAAAAGAGAAATGAATAAGGAGGAAAGAGAGGCAGAAAAGCAGAAAAGAATTGAAGCTAAGGCAAAAAACGAGGAAAGAACGGAGTCAGAGAAAGAGAGATTCTATTGGAGAGTAGTGAACATGAAAATAAAGCAGTTCGACATACTAAAGAAAAACATAAGGGAAACAGAGAACACAATGGAAGTGGCAGAAAACTAAGAGTGTCTTACACAAATATAGATGGATTGATAACAGGATTGAATGAACTGAATGATTATTTGAAAGAAAAAGAACCGGACATAATGGGAATTGTAGAAACAAAATTAAAAGGCCCACTACCACCCAACAGTGTAGGACATGATACATACAATTATTGGATTAGAAACAGAGAGAAAAAACAAGGGGGTGGAGTTATGTTCCTGACAAAGAAGGATATAAACGTGAAAGGTGTCATATATGGAAAGAATACAGTAGAGATGATTATGATAGAAGTGGAAGACCGAGATAAGAAGAGCAGAAAATTTGTGATCAACTATGTGCCTCCGAAAACAGCCTCATGGGAGGAGAATGAACATAAAAGTATGTTAGAGGACACAAAGATAGCATTAACTAAAATAATGGAAGACGGAGGAAGAATAGTTATGATGGGCGACTTTAATTGCAAAGAAATCTGCTGGGAAGAAATGACAGTAAAGAGTGGTGATGACTCATGGGGAAATGCTCTACTTGAGATGATTACTGACCATTCAATGACACAATGGATACAAGAGAACACTAGGTATAGAAATTATTTAGAACCATCGAGGCTAGACTTAATAATTACATCTGAACCTAGAATAGTGGACAAGATTGAATATAAAACACCAATAGGTAAAAGTGACCACATATTGATTGAACTGGAACTTAATGAAGAAAAATATATGAAAAGAAATGAACAATATAGAAAAGGAAGAATGATGTATGAAAAAACAAACTTTGATAAAATAAGAGAATTCTTCCAACAAGAAAACTGGGAAGAAATATACAAAGAAGAAACATCAGTGGAAGAGAAATGGAATATTTTGACAAAAATTTACAAAGAAGGAGTGGAAAAGTATGTCCCAAGACAAAAACAAGAAAAAGAATATGTAAAATGCTGGTACAACAAAAGTTGTAGGGAGTTAAAAGACAAAAGAGACAAAGCCTGGACCGGATGGAAAAAAGACAGAAGACCTGAAAAATGGAAAATATATACTGGTTATAGAAATGAATATGTACAAAAGTGCAGAGAGGAAAAAAGAAAATATGAAAAAGATGTTATAAAAAAGTGTAAAGATCAACCAAAACTATTCTACAGATTTGTAAACAATAAACTGAAAAACAAACAAGACTTGGAGAAATTAAGACAAGGGGGAGTTGAATACACTGAGGAAATGGAAATGGCAGAAATTATGAACAAACATTTTAAATCAGTGTTTACAAGGGAAAATATACAACCTGAAGAGATTGAGTGGAAGGAAAAAGTCCCCCCTATGGAAGAAATAGAAGTAACGAAGAATGAAATATTGACACACTTGGGTAATTTTGATGTCAGAAAATCGCATGGGCCAGATGAAATAGCAAACTGGATTCTGAAAGAATGTAGGAATGAACTGGCAGACAAAATACATAGCATAATAAGCAGTTCCTTAAAAGAAGGAAAAGTTCCAGAAGATTGGAAAAAAGCAAATATAGTACCTATATATAAAGGAGGAAATAAAGAAGAACCTACCAACTATAGACCAGTCTCTCTAACAAGTACAATAGCAAAAATATGTGAAAGAATTATCAAAAGTAGATGGGTAAAATACTTGGAAAAAAACAACGTACTAAATCCAAGGCAATTTGGATTCAGACAAGGACGATCATGCGTCACCAATTTAATATGTTTCTATTCAAGGCTAATAGATATAATACAAGAAAGAGATGGATGGGCTGATTGTGCATTTCTAGACCTAAAAAAAGCTTTTGACAAAGTACCACATAAGAAGTTGCTTAAGAAATTAGAATATGAAGGAGGAATACAAGGTAAATTGCTAAATTGGATGGAAGACTTTTTGCAAGAAAGAAAAATGCGAGTAGTGATAAGAGATCAGCACTCAAAATGGAATGAAGTAATAAGCGGTGTCCCGCAGGGAACAGTTCTGGCCCCAATAATGTTTGCTATATATATTAATGATATGGATGAAGGAATTGAAAGCTATATGAGCTTCTTTGCAGATGATGCAAAATTACTGAAAAGAGTGAAAACTGAAGAAGATTGTGAATCACTACAGAGAGATCTAAATAAAGTACAAGAATGGAGTAGGAAGTGGGAGATGGAGTTCAATACAAAAAAGTGTAGTATAATGGAATTTGGAAAAAGCAAAAACAGAATAACAGGATCATATAATTTGGGAGAAGAAGGAATAAAAAGAGTAGAAAATGAGAGGGACCTGGGAGTCATTGTTATGAATAATATGTCACCTGAGAAACATATAAATAAGATTTTTGGAGAAACTTATAATTTAATAAGAACAATCAAAGTGGCATTTACATACCTGGATGAAGAAATGGTGAGGAAAATCCTAGTCACCCTGATAAGACCAAGATTGGAATATGCAGCAACGATATGGTCACCAAGTACAAAAAAATGTATAAAAAAACTTGAAAGAATACAAAGAGCAATTACTAAACTGGCACCAACACTCTCAAAACTATCATATAAAGAGAGACTACAAAAACTTAAACTACAGACACTAGAGCAAAGAAGAGAGAGAGGAGATTTGATAGCTATTTACAGAATCATGAAAGGCATAGAAATTACTGATAGAGAGAATCTGATAAAATGGGATGACAGAAATACAAGAGGACACGGAAAGAAAATAAAAAAAGACAACTATAGAAGAGATTTGAAAAAGAACAGCTTTCCTCACAGAGCAATAGACAGTTGGAACAAGTTAGATGAGAAAGTGGTGTGTGCAAAAACAATACATGAATTTAAAAATAGTTTAGATAAAATGAGATATGAAGACGGGACCTCACGAGCATAGCTCCCCTTCCCGTAAAATACAACTAGGTAAATACAACTAGGTAAATACACACACACACACATACTATCTATCTCTCTCTCTCACTCACTCATCTCCCTCTCTATTTCATCTTTCCTCTCTCGCTGTCTCTCCCTCATAATGATTTTTGTCGACCTTCTTATCGTTACTAAAGAAGCTGTTTTCGTGGGTTCTTGTGTTTGAGGCGTCAGGCATCACAGCTGAATGAAGTAGCGAAGCGATAGCCAGAATAGAAAACAAAACAAAATATTTTCATCGTAGCAACCTAACGCATGGAAGAATCCAAGGAAATATTAAGCATTGTTGGTCAAGTTGAAAAGATTAACGAGCCTTAATTAGGCACGACCTTCGCAATTTTCTTCTTGTTCTTCTTGCTCTTCTTTTTCTTCTTCTTGCTCTTCTTTTCTTCTTCTTCTTCTCTTTCTTCTTTTCCTTATTTTTTCTTCTTTTTCTTCTTTTCCTTCTTTTTCTTCATCTTTCTTTTTCTTCTTTTTCTTCGTCTTTTTCTTCTTTTTCTTCTTCTCTTTCTTCTTCGTCTTCTTTCCATTCTTTTTTTTCTTCCTCGTCTTCTTTTTCTTCTTCTCTTTCTTCTTCGTCTTCTTTTCCTTCTTTTTTTTCCTTCCTCGTCTTCTTCTTTTTCCTCTTGTGGGAAGCCATTCATTTGAACAACAATGAAATACCACGTGTGACATTCAGGCTGGAGTGTCTCATTACGTCTGAGCGGAGGAGTTTATGATGCTGATTGCATGACGATATGCAACGCTAATGTGTGCAAGGCTCGCCATGGCGTCATGTTTCTGCGTATGATTTAATGGCGTAAAATTACATATATATATATATATATATATATATATATATATATATATGTGTGTGTGTGTGTGTGTGTGTGTGCGATTAATATAATCTTCCTCTTTTAAGGATAGGTGGTAAACTGAGAATACGAAGATAAGTGGATTTTTCGAAAACCTTTCATTTTATATATATATATATATATAGCGTCCGTAGTCCCGGTAACCAGATGTTAGGGGGGGAATGCTGGAGTGCCTCCATCAGACTGTAGAAGGGGGGGGGGGCGGTGCTGAGGATGGAAAGGTCAAGAAATGCTGGTCTAGGGTATTGGTCCCTCCCCCTCGTTCTCACTCTCATTTTTTTTCCCATGACTCCACTCAAAATCTCTAGACATGATAGAACAGCCCATCTGTCTTCAAATGTTAGATTATTTTTGCCTAAACATCACACACACACACACGCGCGCGCGCACACCAAAGAAACCCCAAAACGGCCTCTCATTGAGTCACTCACCCAAATATTATATATATATATATATATATATATATATATATATATATATATATATATATATATATATATATATATATATATATATATATATGAGTGAGGAGGCAGAGATGGTTACCCCATGTAAACCTGGGAACATATCAAAACACTAAGGTACGAACGCTTGGATGGACGAAATGAAAGTCTCGGGACCACAAGGAAGGTGAAGAACAATGTGGAGTGGTACTGTGCGGGCTAACCCAAAGGAGTGATTGGCAGTGGCGACTCCCAGAGGACACTGCACACACACACACACGAGGATGAAGCCTCCATTAATGGTGCCACCTTTCTTTCGCCAGAGACGCTCGAAACGAGGGGGAACTTTGAGTGTTTTCCAAATTTTTTTCAGGCGACCCCCCCCCCACTAACCTATTTGTATATGTGTTAATATGTATGACTAGTTGTTGACTAAAAAGTAGGGGACAAGTATAATAAATATATGTGTAAGAAAGCTAATGTAAGGTTATAAAAGACAAAGTTAATATAATTGAATCTTATTATATTATTTTGCAACAACAACAGCAACAATAATAGCATGCAAGGTGTCTTGGCGACCCCAGGGTTGGGAAACAGTGGGTTAGAAGTTACCCTAGAAGGGGATGAATGATGCCAAGTGACTTGGAGATCCACGTGGGTCTGTGAAGCGTGATAGATGTTACTTAATTTTGCGTTATATGGTTACGACGTCACTTCTTTATTTAGAGGTGACGTCACTGGGTGGACTTGTGTCGCCAGAGAACAGCATTTGGCGCCAACCCGGAGGCGGTACGTGACATGAGTGGGTAATTGTAGCTGACTTTAAGGCGTGACGTGATAGCGCTACGTGTATTCACTGAAAGTCCATGTGTGTGTGTGTGTGTGTGTATGTGTGTGTGAGACACAGGTTAGGGTTGGTGGGAATGGATGGGTACGTTCCAAGTGGATGAGACTGCCTGGTAAGTTACCTTAGACCACTTCCAGAAGGCTGCATATTTCATATACATATCTAGCTCACACCTGGCGATTTTATTCATCAGAGGGTCGGGTCCCGCACCGCAGACTAAGGACCTACGACTCACTTTTGATTGACAGCTTCAACCCAGTGAGGTACTTCGTAGATTGGGCCTGCGATCTTATGCACCCGTAGAAATGTTCCTTGATTGAAGGTGATGTGGTGTCTTGACGTACCAAGTCTTGCGTCTTGTTGTTAGGCTGTCTGTTCAAAACCACCATCACCACTATCGTCACTACCACCACCGCTACACCGCCACACCGCCACCACCACAACCACTGACACCACAACCACCACCTTCATCACTACCACCACTGCCGCCATTGTTGCGACAGTAGCATCCCTCTCCAAAACTTGACGAGTCATGAGTACCACGGTGGCCCGTTTCGACTTCGAGACTCGGACTTCGAGTCCACCACTATGAAAAAAAAAAAAATCATTTCAGGCCCCAGGAGCTACCGGGAACCTGCCGTTGCTGCGTAAGCAGAATGTCGAAGAACTTGTTTCCCGAACTTCGTCCACTTCACCTCCAGGAGGTCCACTTTGATCGCTGCGCTAATTTACCCCCGACCTCGCTGCCAACTCTCCCAAGCTCGCAAGGACCTCTTCCATTCATATCTCGACATTCAGTGAGATCAGATCCTCCTCCGAAGTGGCATGGGATGAGGAGGAGGAGGAGGGAAGAAGGTGATGGGGAGGAAGAAGAGTAGAATTGGAAGGAAGAGGGAAGAGGATGTGTAGGAGGAGGGAAGAAGGTGATGGGAAGGAAGAGGGAAGAGGATCGTGTAGGAGGAGAAAGGTTTCTGGTGAATTTTTCTGGTTTTGTTCCCACACCTTCACGTTCGAGATTTTTCACAGACAGACACTGGTCGTTCCCACAGCAAAGGTCAATTTCAGACATCAGTCTCCTGACCCATACCCCCTCTTCTCTCCCACCACCTCCCACATTCATCCCACCCCACTCCCCACCCTCTTTCACCACCGCCCACACACTCCTACATTTTACCCTCCACCAACTTTCACCCGACCCCACATTTCTATCTTACTCCCTTGCTTTTCTATTTCTACTTGTGCTGGGAATGTATTTACCCCTGTAGCAGCCCCAGGGGCTGTCCGCGCGTTGGATAGAGCTCCGTGACTGCGGCGATGTCATCTTCAGATTCTTTTGTGGTCAGAGGCCTGACGATATTCATCAGCTAAGTGACGATATCGGCACCAGGGGTGGTCGGTCGATTTCGCTCCACTTCGAGGTGGGAAGATGTCCCTCAACTGAAGAAAATAGCCTGGCGTTAATCAGGTTAAAAGTTCGACGACATTGCTATGCGAGTTGACCGGAGAGCTTTCAGCGTTTGATGAGTGGGGGGGTCTTCTTTGTGAGTAAATTGCCGGGGCGTTTGGCAGAATGAAATATACATAAGCAAAGAAATTTCCGACTGGGTTGCTTCAGGCGGCCTCTGAGTGAGTTTCTCCCACCTGACGAAAATTGTTAGACGTTAGTCAGAATAACAAAATCGGATGCGGCGAGGCTCGATAGCGGGTTCAAAACTAGTCAGGATTAAACTCGGACTAATCTTGTGTTTCCTACATACACTCACATCAGCCTGTCAGAATGTCTCAACGCGTCTGTATTTGTATGTATAGGTGTGATTGTGTCTTTATGAAGTTTCGACAAATTGATTAAGAATCTCCGCCACTCGACTCGAACCCTTGGATGTACAACTGCTTATCACAAAGCAAGGACGTTACCTTTATACTAAACTTGACCATACAAAAGGACCGATCTGGATGTGATCATTTCCCAGACGGCGCTCTGCTTAGTACAGTATGTAATCTTTATTTCGTCAAGTCTTTATTCAGGCGAGCCATCCGACAGGTTGTGAAGACACAACTTGTCAGTTGTCCCTGGACTCGAACTGAGACTTGCGCGGTGGCAGGCCGTCGCTCTACCGACTATGCTACTGATACTAAGAATTTCCAACCTCGGAGTTAATCTAACTCCCACAGGATTTGAGTCGACTGCTGACTTCCGTCCTAATCTCGATTTTACGGAGAACCAAGCCCACTTGTAGCTAGTGGTTAAGCTGGTACGTATCCTTGATAGACTTTCGTCGTTGTAATACCTGAATAGAATCGCCAATGACGACGATGTCAATCAAATAATTTCGACGAATTATTAGATTGACATCGTCGTCATTGGTGATTCTATTCAGATATATATATATATGTATATATATTATACATGTATATATATATATATATATATATATGCAATAAAAACACTAGGAGCGTGTGTTCACAAATGCGTAAATAACCACTAGGAAAAAGTAAACTAACGAAGCAGAGCGCTTTCGTGTAATTACATCTTCAGTGCAGATACAAAGAAGGAATTATAAGATGAAGAAACAAGGTACAGAATATATGACATAGTGAAGAGGGCATTCGGAGAGGTAGTGGAAGAAGTACACGTGACGGACGTATGGGCCGTCCTTGTTGGCTACCAGGACGGCCCATACGTCCGTCACGTGTACTTATTCCACTACCTCTCCGAATGCCCTCTTCACTATGTCATATATTCTGTACCTTGTTTCTTCATCTTATAATTCCTTCTTTGTATCTGCACTGAAGATGTAATTACACGAAAGCGCTCTGCTTCGTTAGTTTACTTTTTCCTAGTGGTTATTTACGCATATATATGTATGTATGTATGTAAACTTGGATCAGTTTTGTTGTGTGAGAAGTCATGCAGAGGCCAAACCGACCAGAGAGGGAAACCGTCCTATCTTAATATTCCTTTCAGCTGCAGAGTCCAATCGTCTGGTTCTTGCCGCAACAAAATATATACAGTACAAAACAGTATATATATGAATAGAATTTTAAAATCTCATTTTCTTAAGCAAATTGTGACATTTTGTCAATAGAGTAGTGGTGTCCTGTACGTAGATCCGGTGGAACCCTGTAGACCCCATGGAATCCTGTAGGTGCTGTGGAGTCCTATAGATGTAGAGTCCTGTAGATCCGATGGACTCTTGTAGATCCGGTAGATTCCTTTAGATCCAGTGGACTACTGTAGATCCGAAGGAGTCCTGTAGATCTGTTGGAATCTTGTAGATCCAATGGAGTCCAGTAGATCCGGTGGAGTCCTGTAGATCCATTGGAGTCCTGTAGATCCGATGGAGTCCAGTAGATCCGGTGGAGTCCTGTAGATCCATTGGAGTCCTGTAGATCCGATGGAGTCCAGTAGATCCGGTGGAGTCCTGTAGATCCATTGGAGTCCTGTAGATCCGATGGAGTCCTGTAGATCTGTCAAAGGTCGCTAAAGGCAAGGTTGAGCCCCATGCGAAGCAAGACCCAGCGCAGCCGGTGGCTCGTTTTCAGTGACATGTAACCTCCCCATCGTTTCAGGAACGGGTGCGACCGAGAGCCGTATTTGTTCGTTATTCGTGCCCTCACCTCACCCCACCCCACCTCACATCATTCCACCTCACCTCACCGTGGCACATCTTCGCAGTGCATTCAGCCCGTCAGCTCCGCTCACGTCATCCTTGGCCTTCGCCTCTTATGGGCGCCTTTCATTCTTTTAGTGCGCGCTTAGGGCCCAGTCACACCAAGCTTACGACCTGTTTCCGACCTGGTCGCCGGCCAGTTGCAGGTAGTCTTTGGAAGTCGCTAGTAGTCGGTAATAAGATAGATAGATAGATAAATAGTTATATTACAACACACATTGAATAGTCCCCAGTACATAGATTTTCATCTTATGAACCACATTCACTTTTTCCATTTCAATTCCTTGCATAGGTTTTGCGTACGTGGTCTCTCCAGAGGCCAGGGTGGAAACCTTCTTCACTCTTTCGAGTCGTCACCTTCACCCCTTATTTTCCTGAGGCTTCCTTTAAGATGAATGAAATCGCGCGGCGGCTAACAGGTAGTCTCAGGCCCTGTTCACACTAACAGTTTCAACGGCGGCGGATCAAATACGGTATAAGTTAGTGGAGGGGTTCACACACAACCACGTAGTTTTTC
>NC_134784.1:7239463-7241963 GCF_046742065.1 Oratosquilla oratoria
TCTCTCCTTCCCTTCCTCTCCCTCCCTCCCCGCCTTCTCCACCCCTTTTCTTTCTCCATCCTCCCATATCTCCTTCCCCGCCGCTTCACCCTTCCCTCTAACTCTCCTTCTACCTCTCCCCACCACCGTATGTACCATACGAAATTGCATTTGTACGGAGCCTACATGTTTGACCATACGGATTTATATATTTGATTACTGAATAGTCTTGTAACATATATACTTAATTGATATTTTATCGATTAGTGATGTGGGTGTGGGCTTTGACTAAGCCAGCCCATTTATAAGGGGGACTGACTTTGTTACACAGGTTTTGTCATTTGTTTATTTATTTATTCATTTATTTATTATTTTCTAAGGAATTTTGACTTGGTAACAATCTCTTTATCACTGGTGCGTCAGTATGCATTCGGGGTTGGCATCACGGAAGCGTCGTGTCCGGGGAGAGGGGGGGGGATTTCTCCCTCCCCTCCCTCTCCCCCCTTCCCCTCCCTCTCCTTTGACCTTGGAGCGGCCAACCATCTGCTATAGGATACTCGTCCAACAATGTGTCTTTTATCTTGTATTCGGCCCAGAATGCGGCGCACGAGGGAGAGGGAGGTGTGCCAAAGGACTCGCCACAGCTAGATCTGCGTCTTAATGTTTTCTTGTATATACGTGTGTGTGTGTGTGTGTATATATACATTTTTTTAGGCCACACGATCGAGACCTCAGTTTAGACAGGTTGTCCTTCGACTGAATAGAATCATCTAGTAGTAGCCAGAACAAAAATGGATAAGTAGGATAATAAACGGATGGGTAAAATAAGAAGTAGTGAACGGGTTTCGAGAGTAGTAAGTTTATTATTTGTTTGTTCATGTATATTTTATTCAGTTGAGAAAATGAGTTCAAGAAATGGGAGGATTCCTCCATCGCTGCAGTGGATTGAGTATTTTGGTTTCAAACTATAATGTTCTTAAACTCTACTATGTTCTTAAGGCACACACGTGTTTGTGCCCGCGTGATCTTATTGTTTAGAGACGACGATTCGTCGTGGTGTTGGTGATGATCCTGCGAAGAGCACCCACCCCGCCCTCCCGGACTGGTTCGGTCGCCTACTAGGCCCTTCCTGGTCTAGTCCCTCAGGCCTCGGGTAAGGACGCGACGGGCCGTGGCGACCTTGGCAGGATGCCTGCCCATTAAGGGAGTGGGAGGGAGGGGAAGGAGGGCATTATAAATTAGCCGTAAATTTTTTTCTATCGGCCGGTGCACCTGCGTGTATAACGTGTGCATGCATATAGTATATATATATATATATATATAAAGTATTTTCAGACAGTTGCCCCGGGACTCGAACCGAGGCCTTTCTTGAAGCTAGGCCAAGCCAAAGCTTTATCGACATGCACTGTTACTGGCGATTCTCTTCATTATATATATATATATATATATATATACAAATATTTATATATATATATATATATATATATATATATATATATATATATATATATATATATATATATATATATACATACATACATATACCAAGGCTTTTTCCCCCTTCCAAGAGAGGTAGCCAAAAAGGGAAAGGCATAAAAACACTCCCACCCATTTCATCCCTAAATACACTCCACACCCCTCCCACCCTCCCTCTCATCTGAGCACCTCCTGGATGACGGGTCATCCCTGCACCCTGCCCACCGCCCTGGGTCAGAAGCAGTGTCGCAAGACACAGCACATCCACAGCAAGGCCGCTTCATTTAATCGGCGACCCCCCCTCTCCGTCTGGATATATATATCCAGAGCGTTCAGGCCGGGGTCTACCATTGAGCTGCCCAATAACTTTGGCGTACATCTCAACAAAATTTATACAATATAGAAGTGTAGGCAATGGAATGTAACTTTAATTTGGATGTATATATGCATCTGTGTGTGCGCGCTCGTGTGTGTGTGTAATCCTTCATGAGATATTAATGTGAATCTTATGGGTTTGCTTCGTTTTCTGAAGATCCTTGCTCCATTACTTCTGTAGTTATCAGCCGTGTTGACGTAGGGGTGTATTAACTGCAAACATCTTTGTCATCAATGCTAGGGTATATGCAATTGAAAGAAAATATTCAGCAAAGGTATTCTGGCCGTTCATTTCTGACAAGTGGTAAGATTTTGTTTGTTTGTTTGTTTATTTTATCCTATTATTATTTTTCGTGATTATGCCCTCCGAAATCTGAATGTTGCGCCCGAATTCATTGTTCTGGATTCACCTGTGTTTAGATTGCACTTTGTGTCTATTTTATTGAAGGGAATTTAGTTAAACCACTGGGATCCCATTATATTATATTGTATAATGCTTTATTTAATGAGACTTTAGCCATATGCCTACAATTATTCATAGATCTTAGGGGAAAATTGTATATTATATAAGGGAAGGTTTTGCCCCCTTCGCAACCGAATTTGTGTGAATAAAGCAAAGATGTAGAGTACGTGGCATGGGGGTCACTTGATATCGGGTCTATCTATCGAT
>NC_134784.1:7246963-7290419 GCF_046742065.1 Oratosquilla oratoria
GCGGAGCTAAGTTATGTAGTGCCGTTGCCGCTTTTGTGGTGCATCGTGTCATCTTAGGTTTCATCCATTGGTTCTCAACTCTCTCTCTCTCTCTCTCTCTCTCCTTTTTTTTTTTTTTTTTTTTTTTTTTTTTTTTTTTTTTTTTTCTCCATGCCCCACCTTTAAAATCCTGATGTCCCCCATGTGGTGATATACAACTCGTAGCATTTCAAAAATAAACTCCCCTTCAACTGAAAAAGCATAAAACATTGGTTTAAAACCACTTCAAAAGAACAAGGCATCAATGAAAAAAAAAATTGAATAAAATAAAAATAAAAGTTTTTGACCCAGACTTCCTCAGTTGCCCTCAATTGCCACCCCCCCCCCTTAAGATCATATTGCCCACCTGAAAAAGCGATTTGCCCACCTGTTGAGAAGCATTGGTTTAATCCCTTTCGTGGGATTCAACTCTGTTCATTACTGTGATACCCTTCAGTAATGGGATACCAAGCCATTCCCTTACTTGATATGTATTTCATTAGTCACACACACACACACACACACACACACACACACACACACACACACACACACACACACACACACACACATATATATATATATATATATATATATGTATGTATATAATGTGTGTGTGTATTTACATCGTTAGTGTTAATACAAAAACGTACAAACACTGAAAACGTAGATTCAAGAAAACGCTCTGCTTCGTTAGTTTATCTTTCCCTGTGGTTACTCCTGCATTTATAAACACACTTTTTATTGTTTTTCATGACACACACACACACACACACACACACACACACACACACACACACACATTTTTTGAGAAAGAGGGAGATTAACGTATTTCCTGTTTTTCCATCCTGTAGTTTTCCTTTTTGTGGGCGAAATTAATTGAGTTCGATCATACACTGTATGGGTGGTCCGGACTCTGCGTCTTTCACCAACAGCAGCCCCAGAATTCGAACCCGGACCCACGGGTTGCGCGCAGGACCCAATCTTAAATGCTTGGCAACGTTTACAAGAGCAGGGCCAGTGTGATAAATAGATTAGATTGCTTTATCATATTCTTGATTACTAGTTATGCCTATGCTCTGCATTTTAGCTTGTATATGTTTGTGTGTGTGTGTGTGTGTGTATGTGTTTGGATTTTTAGACGTCTATTTTTTTTAACTGCTGCTACTACTACTATTACTACAAGTACTATTACTACTGTTATTGTTTATGTTATTATTACTACTGCATGGGCTCCTCCTCCAGACTAAGGTTGGGTAGAATGGAGGTCTTCGCATTTTCGTTCCTCATTCGATGTCTTCAAATCCATGTTTAGCTCTTTGGTGTTAACATTGGGCTTGTGGAATCCCTGACTGCATGACTGACTGCCTGCCAGACACATTCTTTGACACCCCGGCCGATCTTGCTTGTCAAGGGGTCAGGATCTTTGTCGTCGTCGTTGCCGTCGCCATCTTTGTTTACGAACAAGAGAGACGGAGCGTCGACATAGTACGACACAGTACGACACAGGCGACACAGCTGACGCAGCACAGAGTAGAGGCAGACTACGGCTGATTTGAAGTAGAGTTTGAATTTCTTTCTCACTTGCAATGCTTCTAGGTGCACTATCTCAGCATTTCAAGTGAGAGAGAAATTCAAACTATACTTCAGTTCAGCAGTAGGAACTGCCTTTGCTCTGTGCTGCGTCGCCTGTGTCGTCTGCGTTTCATTTTGTGCTTAAACTAATGGCGGTATTTTCTCTGTGATTGGGGTGATACAAGGATGTTGTTGATGGTTGTTATAAGGATATTGCAGGGGTGGTTGTGGTGCCGGGTGCTTGTCAACGGGCTGGTGACAACAATCGAGAAAAATGTCATTACATTGGAAGTTGCACCAATTGTGGCCAATGCAAGCGTTTGCTGTGATCCTTATAGCAGTGATATAGAGTTTGTTGTCAGTCAATCAAATCAGCCATCCTGAGTCCACTGCTGAACAAAGGCCTCTTCATAGCATTCTGTGATTTGTACGACCGCGCCAACCTCTGCCACGTCACTCCTGCAAACTTCTCTATTTCGTACCAGAGTTTGTTGTAGTATTGCTAAGATACTAAAACAACGTAGGTGTTGATAGTTATAGTGTTTATGTTGTTTGCCTGTAAGTACTTTATTCAATGCAGAACGATGTTGTCAGGGTACAACTGTAAGGAAAACATTTTGTTGTTCGTGTTTTAGGCTCGATCAAAACTACTTCTGCGTGTGACTGTACCGTTGTTCGCCTTTTCAGAACGTGGTCCTTCATCAGGGCACAGAATTCGCTCTGACTACCTTTTCTCATTCGAGTTGGGGTTGGCAGCAGGGGTTTCTAACAGCTGATTGAAATGGCCTGGTGGATATATGAAGACCATCGCTACTATATCACTCATTAAGCGCCTGACTTTAGCTGTAATAAAATATTTAAAGGACTTCATCGTAGCCAGAAGTGGTCATGAGATGGGCCTCGGTCGCACATACAACGACTCAAGTGAGTTCGTTTAAGTAGAAACGACTTAGCTTGCATTTTTTTTTTTCGATTTTCCAAATGTCAAATCACCTTTGCGTCGTATGTTGAGAAGCTGAATGACAAAATAAGAGAGTTAAACCTATACTAATATTAGACACATTGTTGAATTGTAAGCGAAGTCGTCCTGGAGTTTTTCGAATTCACAGCATTTGACGAAAATCGTGACAGTGTGACTGAGGCTCTTTTACTACGGTGGCGTTCTCTTAAGTTAAAGGAAATCTCCACTGGCGTTGCATGAAATGGGGGAAGGGATCTTTGTAGTTAACGGGCTTGTTACGGGCGGGACCAATTTGCTTCCTCACGATCATGGACGCACACCAGACTACGAGATTCAAGGGTAAAATTATATTAGGTTAAAAAGTGACTTTAATGTCACGAGCTACGAACTTTCGCTGTCGATGCGACGAGAAGATAAAATGGGGCCTCCCTTAACTGGAAGAGTTGATGATGGCTGCCAAACCTAACAACTGTGGAGAAAGAGAGAGAGGGGCGTGTGATATTACAAATCACTGTCGGAGATAAACGAACACTCAGATACGGTTTCTATTACGACCGCAATAGGTTTAGGTATTGTGTAGAGCTATGCTACAATGTTCTTTCCTGCCATGTATGTGTACACTATGTGTACCAGTGACGTTATCTGCCATAGAAGAGGGCGATTACGTTCAAGTACACTCCGACCTCAAGAGAGACGAGCACCCAGCAAATGTATGTGTGTGTATGTTAGCGCGTAAGTGCATATACATGCATACATACATGTATGTATGCACACATGCAGGGAAGGGGGAAGGAAGAAAGAAAGGGGTTTAGCTCCGAGTTTTATACCTGCTTTGGTTTACTCTATAAGGCTTCTTCACCCACCTTCCCCAATTTGTCATTCCCTCATCCTCTCTCTCTCTCTCTCTCTCTCTCTCTCTCTCTCTCTCTCTCTCTCTCTCTCTCTCTCTCTCTCTCTCTCTCTCTCTCCTCTCCTCTCTCTGTCTGTCTGTCTTTACACACACACACACACACACACACACACACACACATATATTGTGTATGTCTTTGCCTGTGCTTGCGTGCATATGCATCATGGCGAGTAAGTCAAGTAACCTGCCATATCACCGAACGCCCTTGGGAGGTGGTGTCGTCGCTGTGGCTCACCAACCAAATGTCGATTCGGCTCACAAGGCTATCTCAGGGTGGGTGGTGGGGGGGTAGGAGAGACGATCCGGAGCGTTTTAGACCAAGAAGGCGATGCAAGGTTGAATCTGCGTCATTTAGATCTAGTTGTATGCCTTGAAACTGTGACGTATCGCACCTACCTTGAAGCTTGCCTAGAAAAGCCTCTTGGGCAAGGCTCTCTTTAAACCCATCTATACCGAGGAGATGTAATGTCTGCGCGGGCAGATGCATGGCAGGCACGTGCAGACTGCGCTCGCGCGCGCACACACACACACACACACACACACACACACACACACACACACACACACACACACACACACACACACACACACACACACAACACATGCACACCTCGTATATTCATATCTGCTTCTGTCGTGTAAAAGCTTAGTAATTTGTGGGAAATGTCTGAAGCATTTACGTTCTGGTTTCACGTTATACAGACTAGGACCCCCATTAACCTTCCCTTACTTTCTCATCTCTGTAGGGTGTGAAGGAACACACTTATGATTTGGCCCGAGAAGGGAATTAGAGACTTTACGAGACCAACATGTCGGGTCAGTAACAGTAAATCTAGTTTACGGCTTGGAATTGTTTTTAGGTTCATGTTTAGAAGGATCAACTTGGCCGCATTGCTTTTGCTAAATGGTTCTTGAGTGCCATCGAAAGGGGTGCTTGAGCTGGTGGCTGATGAGCTACAAGGTCAAAGGTCGCACGCACACACACACACACACACGCACGCACACGCACACACACAAAGTAGAGGTGGATAAACACATACCAAAAAATGAATGGAGAGAAAATGGTTCAATAGAAGATGTGAGATAGCAAAACAAGTGAGACAGACGCCAGAGAATGGGCAGAGAAAAGAAGGAAGACAATGGAGGATACAAAAGTGCCAGGAACATATATACGGGAATTAGAATGGAAGAGGAAAAAGGATTTCGAAAGAGGTGTAAATAACAAGTGCAATGAATGCAAGTTGTTCTTTGGATTTGTGAATGGGAAAGTGAAGCACAGGGGAAGAAGACCGAAACTGAAGGGAAGAAAATACATAAAAGAATAAACAAACAAATAAATAAATAAGAGAGAGAAAGAGAGAGAGGTGAAACATTGAAAAGAAACTTCCAGTCGGTGTTCACCAAATTTTTGAGGGAGGGAAGAGAGTCAGCAGAGACGACGAATTGAACAATATCAAAGGAGAAATGAGAAGTGAAAACGCTTTTAAAATGTGGAATGGATGGGATCTCAAGTTGGATATTGAAGGTGCAAAGAACAAGTAGAGGATAAAATCAGTTGGTCGAGTGTTCATTGTAACTGGGAATTGTGGCTCAGAATAGGAAGTCGAGTCACCTGTGAATTAGGGACAAGTGCTCTATCAAGTTGGATGAGAGAGCAGAGTGAAAGATATTGTAGAGGCGGTAAAAGAGAGGAAGTTGTATTGGGCAGGTAAGTCGGCGCGAACGCCTGATGAACAATGGAGCAAGTGTGTTACTTAGTGGACGCCGCGAGACGAGAAGCGTGGAAGAGGGAGACTAGACAGGTGGAGAGACGAGATAGAGAAGTTTGCAGGAGTGACTTGACATGTTGGCCCTGTCATGTGAATCACGGACTGCTATGAAAGAGGCCTTCGTTCAGCTGTGGACTCATGATGGTTGATTTGATTGGTTGATTGATTGCCTGCCCTTGTGAAATAGAGGGTGAGATTCTTCAAAGAGAGAGGCGTCGTGGTGAACAACTAGTTGAGATTTGGGAAAGGGAAGTTTTGTGTAACAACATGTATCATTCTTTTTTCTAGAGCGAATGGTGTGATCCGCGAGGGGTATCTATTATGTATATTTGGACCTAGAGAAGGCTTTAGGTAAAGTGTCTCTTCTGTCTCCCTGTTCTCTCCTCCCTCATCTCTTTTTTCTCTTTCCCTTTTCGTCTTTCCTCTTCTCCCCTCTCCACTCTCCCCCTCTCCTTTTCTCTCTATCAGTCACACACACATACACACACACACACACACACACACACCCATACACAATATAGTGCCAATATATAAGGGGGGGAATAAAGAAGACCCAACAAAATATAGACCGGTGTCCCTAACAAGTACAATAGTTAAAATTTGTGAGTCATCAAAAATAGATGTTCAAAATGTCTGGAGAACAATATACTGAACCCGAGGCAATTTGGATTCAGACAGGGAAGATCATGTGCCTTTAATTTGATCTGTTTCTGTTCAAAATTGATAGATATATTGCAAGAAAGGGATGGCTGGGCAGATTGTGCCTTCCTGGACTTACAAAAAGCATTTGATAAGGTACCACACAGAAAATTGCTATATAAACTGGAAACGATGAGAGGTATACATGGAAAACTATTGAATTGGATAGAGGATTTCCTACGTGGAAGAAAAATGATAGTGCTCAGGGACGAATATTCAAAGTGGGAAATGAATAGTGGCGTCCCACAGGGGTCACTGCTAGCTCCGATAATGTTTGCTATATATGTAAATGACATGGGCGAAAGTATTGAATGTTACATGAACTTCTTTGCGGATGACGCAAAGTTATTAGAGAAAATAAGTTCCGAAAAGGACTGGAGTCGTTACAGAGTGATCTGAACAGAGTCTCAGAATGGAGCAAGAAATGGGAAATAGAGTTCAACATCAAGAAATGCAGTATCATTGAATTTGGGAAAAGCAATAATAGATATCAGGACAATATAGTATTGACGAAAAAGAAGTAAAGAAAGTAAATTCTGAAAAGGACCTAGGAGTAATCATCACCAAAGACATGTCTCCGGATAAACACATAGATCAATAAAGGTGTCTTTCAAATACCTGGATAAGGAAATGATAAAAATATATTACTAACACTAATAAGGCCAAAACTGGAATATGCAGCGATGGTATGGTCACCCAGTCAAAAAGGAATATAAGAAAATTAGAAAGAATACAAAGAGCAACGACAAAGATGGCCCCAACACTTTCAAACTTGACATATGAACAAAGATTAGCCGAACTGGAATTGCCGACCCTGGAACAAAGAAGAGAACGAGGGGACCTACTAACAATCTACAGAATTATGAAAGGAAAAGAATGCCTTGATAGAGAGGACTTATTAAAGCGAGACAGAGGAAAAACAAGAGAACATGTAGAGAAATTAAAAAAGGACAGCTACAGAAGAGGCCTGAAAAAGAATAGCTTCCCACATAGAGTAATAGATATCTGGAACAAATTGGACGAAAAAATAGTGTGCAAACACCAGACAAGAATTTAAGGAAAAACTTGATCGTGCAAGATACAAAAACGGGTCACCATGAGCATAGCTCCCCTTCCCGTAAAATACAACTAAAATACAACGTAAAACACACACACACACACACACACACACACACACACACACACACACACACACACACACACACACATTCTTCCATTCTCGCTCACCCTGTAGGCCAGGGTTATTACATATGCATCGAAAACCAAACTGAACAATCACGGCACCGGGTGGAAGGGATGATGGGCAGCTTTCGTTTCGGCGTCTCATCCCGCAGCTGAATAAAATCGCCAGTTTCTCCTTAGGACAGAATTGTCAGACACCGTTGCCGGGTTGGAAAGGGCGGTTGACGCATCGCACCTTGAGAACTTCGTGGTTGGTGATTTTGTGTGCGTCAGTGATGTGAAGCCACACCAGTTCCGCCTTTGCTTGGGCCTCCCCTGTACTTAGTGCCACTTCTCGTGACTACGTGGAGAGAGCAAACCGAGAGCTTTCCGGGCTGTAATGAAATCAAGGGTTGTTCTTGGTGTAAAGATTGTTGTTGTGTCCCTCAATGTGGACGTATCCTCTCTCTCTCTCTCTCTCTCTCACTCACACACACACACACACACACACACACACACACACACACACACACACACACACACACACACACACGCACGTACGCACGCACATACGCTTACTCGAGCACGCACGCTCGCACATACTCTCTCTCTCTCTCTCTCTCTCTCTCTCTCATGATGTAATCAGTTTGCCCCCCTGTCCTTGTGATGTTTCCATGTCTGTGGATCCACATTCAGGCTACAACCACTCCCATCCGTTTATGTCATGAGAACGCGTGTCATATCTCCAGGAGATTTTATTCCGTTGGGGGGGGAAGTGGGGGGGGATCCATTCACAGGAGAGTGGCGTGGCCTCGGTGTCCTCCGGTCTTTGCGGTCGGTGTCATCCGTGCACACGTGACGAGACACATTTCTGTCAAGGGATTTATCGGAAATCGTGTTATGCTCTCCAGGACAAAGTCGGTTTTAAACATTCGTCTTGAAGATTGAAAGGTAATAATTCGACTCTTCGAATTCGTTCTCTATATTGTCAAAGGGTTCTTCCACATTTGACCTTAGTGAAGGGATGAAGCGGTTAGACAACTTTATGGATGGGGGTGACAGGTGGTAATGGACATGGAACTGCCTAGTGTAGGCCTTATGGTCTCTTGCAGTCTCCTTCATTCTTATGTTCTTGTGAATGAGAGCGCGTGGCGTACCGCATCAAAACCTTTGGCATCAAGTCATCTTGCACGGATTAGGCCCTGTTCACACTAGCGATCTGAACCGCGCCGAAACCGGGTACGGTACCGCATGACCAAAGAAAAATTGCGCGATGGTGTGTGAATGCCTCCATTGACTCGCATCGTAATTGAACCGCTAGGGTGAACAGAGCCTAGTTAAGGTTCAGTCGATACCGTGTTTTTGTTTACCTTTCCTGGCGACCGGCGGGGAGGGGGGGGGGTGCCACAGAGAACAGGGGTGCCATTTGTCACCTGGCGGAGGAAGAAGTGTCACATGGGACAAAATGGCTTGGTTGAAATGGACGTCTAGACCATTGTTTCCCCCTTTTTTTTTTTTTTTCAGGCGACCTCAAGATATGACCGCGACCCCACTAATCTATTTGTATATGTGTTGATATATATGACTAGTTATTGATTGTAAAAAGTAGGGGACAAGTATAATAAATACATGTGTAAGAAAGGTAGTGTAAGTTTACAGAAGACAAAGTTAACATTATTGAATTTTATTATAGCAATATGAATTTGGAAGATTGATATTAATTTAGCATGCAAGATGTCTTCGCGACCCTAGGGTTGGAGAATTGTGCTCTAGCCTCATATTTACGATAAGGATATGAGACGGAGTGGGTAAAACGGTTTGGTGGCAAACATCGATAAAGTGAAGTTTGCCACCCGCTGAATGTATTGCGTATGTGTTGTGGATACACACCGGAAGAGCAAACTAGGAGAGCTCTTTAACTCATGGCAAGGACAGTGAGCGGTGTTGCAGTAGACATCCAGAAAGGGAGCAGTATGCGTAAGCTCGTATGCGTGAGAATGTTTGTTTGGAATTACGTTGGGCTGCATGGTATGGATGGGCGTAATTCTCGTCTCTGGTCCGGGGGGCGACTGTAGAATATATATATATATATATATAATTTTTTTCGATGTGTTGGCTTCATTTTTTGCAATAGCTCTGGTTGGTGTTGTGATAAGGTTGGTGGCGCTGTGGGGAAGGGAGATGGTATTTGTTAGGTTACTGCTGGAGCGTCGCGCAAGGAGAGAGAGCCATTGGCAAGTAAGGCTTCTTCAACACCTCGTAAGTCATACTCTTTGGTGCATTCTACCTCTAGGGTCTTACTCGAACGAATACGCACACATGCATCTACTCTTACAATGAACATTCCCGCGCAAGGCCGTGAAGTCACACAGGTCTAGGGTGTTGATTAAATTCTATGTTGTTGATAAAATATGGCCGTGTTTCCCAACCCTTTTTTCAGGCGACCCCAATATGATCCTCATGATATGACCACGACCCCACTAATCTGTTTGTATATGTGTTAATATTATCGTGGTTATTTTATTGAATTCATGTCATTTTGCAACAAAAAATTAGCATACAAGAGGTCTTCGCGACCCCAGGGTTGGAAAACTGTGCAATAGGGACTTTAATGATGAAACTCCAATGACTCGGAATTATGTCATCCCCCCCCCCACACACACACCTGCTACCTGCTTCCTTCAGTCTGCCTTGTACCACACCTGCTACGCCTTGAGAACTTCTTTTTTGCCGTATTATGATCTTTGATACCCAACACTAGATTTTCATTTATCAGTTCAGTTCAGTTTAGGGCTATAGATATTTACTCCTGTGAACATGCATCTATGCGCAGACTCAGTAAGGCCTATTTGCAGTTGTCATCACGTTCTTAGTTTTATGAATACCCTCGCCAAAGCGTATTGGCATGGCATACACCTATGAGCTCTGGCGGGCGCGGGCGCGCGCGCTAAGCATAAAGTTGGACTTAATGTACAGTAATAACTTGCTCTGACTCATCACTTAGGCCGTGGAGCAAACGAGGACATCCTCCGACTGCACCCAGTGTGAAGAGCAGCGTTGCTGTGCCACACGATGGTTTTAATCTCATCCCGAACTTCATGTGACGTCACCTGGCCCCACGCGTACCTTTTTGGAACTATCGGTCGTTTTAAGAAACGGTTAGACAACTTTATGGATGGGGAGAACATGTAGTCATGGACATGGAACTGCCTAGTGTAGGCCTTGCAGTCTCCTTCATTCTTATGTTCTCCAGTATTTGTCCAAGTCTCCTATTGTTGTACATAACATGCATTTTCATTCATTCGTGCTTATAGAAAATATACACGCATATATGCAGTACGTGCGTACATACATATACATACGTTCTTACATGTATATGTATGTATGTGTGTACTCAATTAGAAAACCAAGGAGCTACATTCGTGGGGGTTCGGTCTCTTTTGAACTCGCTTTTAGTCATAACGTGGGGCTTATAGTCTTAGTCTGTGCGCTTCAAGAAGTCCATTCAGGATGTGGTATACGTCGTGATTTACTACAAACCATTCTGGCAAATAAACTTTAGTGGATGCTTCTCTTATTTTCCATCTCTGAGCTATTTGGATTTTTTTCTATATTCTGTTTATGGTAAAGGAAGCTGTATAGTACAACGAGTATCAAATTTTTAAGATTATAACAACGATTTGGACGAATTCTGTGACACTGCTTTTCTCCAGATGAGACTGGATAAAAATCGTTATAATCCTAAAAGTGGTACTCACTGTACTATACAGCTTCTTTTACCATATAAAGAATGCAAAAAATAAAAAAGATCGAACAGCATATAGGTGGAAAGTAGGAGAGACATGCTAAAGTTGATTTTGGGCGACGAATGCCACACCATTAGCGGGGCTCCTTGCAGCGCACAAACTATAGGATGTTCTATGAGCTGATTCACCTGTATGGGAAACTGTGTATTGACGTCTTTAAATGTGTGTGTGTGTGTGTCTGTGTGTGTGTGTGTGTGTGTGTGTGTGTTATTGTTTGGGTTAGCACTCCGAACAGTCCTTTTGTATTACCTGTGTCGTTTGGATATGAGTGGATAAGGAAACATCGATGATTATACGGTCCTCAGGAATACGACATTCCTTCATATTCTAGTTCGTATTATGGCCCACTTGTGTATGCTTGGGAGGAAGAGTGGGCCAGCAGCCTTCGTCCCAAAGAATCGTTTGGTCGGCGGTATTGTTGTGACTGATCCGACATTTGCCAATCGGGCAGTCCGACCCAACCGAACCTGAAGAACACTGAGACAAGGAACGTCACCCTCTCGCCTCACTTGTCGACTGTACCGCGATGCCTTAAGAATTTCCTCCTGACATTGAGGTTTTCGGGGTCCGGGAGATGCTGTAGTACTGTCTCGTTGTCGGGCTCATTTTTTTTTTTTTTCCCTAGCTGTTTTTATTTTTTTCTCAATTGTTTTTAATTGTTTTTGTTTATTGTTTTTTTATTGTTTTTTTATTATTTATTATTATAATTATTATTTTCTAAGCTGGTGAGGTAAGCTTCACCCCCGTTTCTGTCCTCAATAAATTACATAAGAACACAAGAATAAAGGAGACTGCAAGAGACCATAAGGTCTACACTAGGCAGTTCCGTATCCATCACCACCTGTCATCCCCATCCATAAAGTTGTCTAATCGTTTTTTAAAACAACTGATAGTTTCAGCGCTTACTACATGGTTACTGCGGACCTTCGTCGTAAAGCCCGTGGGTACACTGATGCCAAATGCAAGGTAGAACATTAGGGTTTGGCTATTTTAGCCCCTCTCAACACGAGGCCCGGCCCTGAGCTGAATGGAATCGCTTCTTGTTAGCCAGAACCAAATGGATAGGGATGACCGGTGGTAGTGGACATGGAACTCCATGGTGTAGGCCTTATGGTCTCTCGCAGTCTCCTTCGTTCTTATGTTCTTAGGCGCGTTCTGAAGGCGTTATCACACTGGGGAATTTTTTCTTCAACCTCCAATAAATCGGCGGTACCGCCCACCTGCCGCACTTTTTCCGCCGTAAAAAAAAAAAAAAAAAAAAAAAAAGGCTGCGGCAAACTATTTCGTTCTCTCAACAATATTACATAGAGGGTCATTTGATATGGCGAAGGAAATTTGTTTTCCTCCAGCACATCAGATACCTTCCCGAATGCTGGGTGCTTCAAATCTGCTTCAATAGTCAGAGGAAAAATTGGCCATTGTGATAGTGCCTTTAACGAAGGAGTTGATTGAGGTAGTCGTATCCTTTATAGGGCCTGCTTCTACACTGACTCGAAAAAATAGCTGTAAATTAAATAGAATGAAATATGTTAAGTACGCCATAGTAAATAAATATTGCGAGATTAAATTCGGAGTGTGGCTAAGATGCCTCTGGTCTGTGACAGTTCTAACACGTTTGTTTTTCTAGCTTAGAATTATTACGAGACAAACTTAGGAGGAATCAGATTGTACAGTCTGATTTACTACCAGGCTATGTATGTATGCTGAAAGTTATACACGGCAAAGCTGTGGCAGATCCATATGTCTGTAAGTGTACAAATTGAACAGTCGTATGCTTGGTATACGCTGTGTTGGCATCGTGTCTTTTTACGTTCTCTCATTTGCGCTCGGAGGGACTGTCACAAGTGTCTCTTCGTGACACTCTGACACCGAATCCTGACCACAAAAACGCGTGCGCACACACACACACACACACACACACACACACGCACACACACACACACACACAATCTTTCAACCTATCTGTCATATATGTATGTATATGTTTATCTTTTTTTACATAGTAAAAAAAAAAAAAAAAAAAAAAAAAAAACGGACAAAGGGGGCCGCCCCAGGGAGAAAACAAAACAAAACACGATGAGTCCACCAAATACGTCTTATGTCCTTAACTCATGATTTTATTATTCATCTACGTGGTAAAAAAGGTTGTATCTACCTTCATTAACCCCATCTTTACCGTCAGATTATATATATATATATATGTGTGTGTGTATATATATATATATATATATATATATATATATATGCAGGAAAAACGCTGGAAGCGTGTGTTCTTGAAAATGCAAGGTTGACCACGAAGAAAAACCATCAAAGCAGAGCGCTTTCGTGTATTCAGTGCAAATAATACATCATGATAGTTTTTCTTCGTGGTCAACCTTGCACACACACACACACACACACACACACACACACACACACACACACACACACACACACACACACACACACACACGCACTCACACACACACACTAGCCAAATTACCCACGCGTTGCTGACGGCAAATGATGATCATTTTAATTTTGATAGAATTTGTGGAGAAAAGTCACACGTATCAAAAGTTAACAAAAAATGTGAAGAAAGTAAGAAGAAAGAACTAAGGAGGGAGACGCCGTTTGGAAATAAAATATACTTATCCAAGTAGCCTGGGTTATGGTGAATATATATGGTTTGGGAGGAGTTCGTGAACAAACAAACAGAAGCTACCACTTTATTGTAGTTGATACAAATGAAAGATAATTGTCCAATTACCTTGGGTTACAAGGTTTCAGAATATATATGGTTATAGGGGTCTCTGCAAAAACCTAGGAGTTCGTGAATAATCCCTAACCTAACCATACCCCACCTAACTTTAACCCTTAACCATAACCAAAATATTTTTTTTTTAAATAGATATAGTTATCCAAGTACCTGGAGTGATAGGGTATCAGAATATATATGGTTATGGGGGTCTATCTCCAAAACCCAAGGAGTTCGTGAACAGACAGACAGAGAGAGGCTACTACTTTATTATAGTATATATATATATATATATATATGTATATATATATATGTGTGTGTGTATATACACACATATATAAATAAAAGTTACACAAAGCAAAGCGCTTTGCTTCGTTTAGTTTGTCTTTATGTGTGTATATATATATATATATATATATTATATATATATATATATATATATATACACATGATCAGAGAGGAAGTTCTAGGATTTTTGTAGTAAATGAGAACTCTGTTTTTGTTCTCGCTTGTAGGGAGGCAATTCCTTTGGATATCTTTAATTACTTTTTCATCTTTTTTGTGATTATTAATAAAGGTGTTTCGGTAATATATGTTGATGTAGTTTTGATTTTGTGGTGCTTTGACTGTGTGATATGATTCTAGCATCTTATTGGTAATAGAATCAAAGTCAGTGTTAGAGTAACCACGATATCTAAAAGGGAGGAAGCTTGCCATTGTAGCAGTGTCTATGATGTTGCTCATGCGAGTGTGGTATCGGATACAGTATAGGTCTTCCATTATGTAGACGGGTCTCGAAAAAAAGTGGTAATGGTCAAGGACATGGTTGGTGATCTGGGACATAGTCCTCGTTCTTTGCTGAATGAAAATTCCTGCCATTAAGCGATTTTATTCGTCAGGTGGTTGAGGGTCGTTACCCAAGCGAGGGATGAGGGCGGGGGCTTGCACCTTACTGGTAACCGGTCACGGAATAAGCTGGTTAAGTGTTGGATTGTTATTTGAGAGAAGTGATGAGATCTGGGATAATGCTATGCATACATGAATGGTTATTATGGAGTACTCAGCCATTACATGAACATTCACACACCTTTGGCCTTGTATGATCCTATAGAGAGGGCTCCGTTACATTAATAGTGAGGTCCCTGTGCCTGACGTGAACGTTCATAATGGGGTCCGCCTTATATTAGTGATTGTTTCAACTCTTTCGTTCCACGGTCCAGTGAGCAATAAAATGAACGATCCACACTATCTCTATGTATGGATAAATTGGATCACTTTAAAGAAAATGAGTGGTAACACATTTTTCATAAGTTAATAAGAATAACGATTGATCAATTTTATTCTCAAAAGTTGGTGATCGTTGCCGGATTCCTGGAGGTTGCAGGTCTCCTAATAATAATAATAATAATAGATGAATAAATAAATGGAGACAACGGGTTGATCCCTTGCGTACAGCCCAGGGGACACGTCGTCGTCGTACTCTTGCTAAATACGCACGGTGTCCGGGAGTTTGATCATCTCGAAGTGGACGTTGTTACAATTTACTTTCTTCACGTCTCACATACTAACCCAGGGTGGGGTCGGGACGGGGCGGAGGGAGAGTTCATGCCAGGAAGCTGCGACCGAGGTGACCACTTGTGCCCGACGTGCTTGGACTGCAAGAACGTCTGGAAGTCGCCGGGAGCTGCCAGATTGGAACGTGGGTCCGTCCGAGTCGAGCGAAGCGCGAATGGAACCAGCTTGCCACTCGGCACGTTTATTCTCCTCCAAATAGACTACTTCCTCCTCTCCCGCCTCCTCCTCCTCCTTTTCCTCTTCATCTCCTCTTGATGGCATCGAGTAGTTTGTAGCTTGCAAATTGTGTGCTCAAGTCTTCGCCAAGTTAATTTAGTCAATATCGTTCATGTCTTTTCCATACTATCCCAACACAATTCTCCTGATTCTCCTTACCCCTCAGGATGTGTGTGTGTGTGTGTGTGTGTGTGTGTGTGTAGGGGCGGGGGATAGAGAAGTTGCTACTTCATCTTGTACATGTACGAGCGCACAACAGGTGGCCAGGATTATGACATGTTTTTTGTATGACAGCTGGGAATGAGTTTGTTAGCTCGCCAGCTCTACAGTAGTTGAACCAGTTATGGTGGCGTGCTCGGCTGGCTTCCTGAAGGTCAGAACCTCGCCATGAATTAATTCGCCCTATGTCCAGACAGTTTTATTCAGCCTAGGGAAACTCCCTCCAGAGAGAGATAGAGAGGCTCGGTATGAGATTGATTCCCTTCGTTGGCGATTCTGTCAAGCTACAAGACACTTTTATCCTCCTAAGGGTGCGTTTACACCAAGCGAATCGAATCGATTCAATTAATAAAGAATCAACACGATTCATGAATCGTGTTGATTCACCACACTAGTTTCAGTGTAACCGTTTATTATACCAGGCGAATCGAGTCAATCGCCTTTGGGTAATAAACGGTTACATTGAAACTAGTGTGGCGAATATCAGCACGATTCATGAATCGTGTTGGTTCTTCATGAATTGAATCGATTCGATTCGCTTGGTGTAAACACAGCCTAAGAGAAACGCCCTTCGCACCGAAGGAGGTATTCGTCGAACCCGTCTTCGGAATTATTCGCCGTTGCCGGGGGATCAGTGCGTCAGCAATTGAGAGCCTGCGATGTTTCACTCACACGGTCTCTCCGGGCAAGCTCCCATGCAGCCACCCTACCTTCTCGCTCCAAACAACTCTCGACATGATCGATCGACTTGTTCCTGCCATAAGTCCCGTGGGGGTCCCCTTCGTCGATTCCATCGGGGCTTGTCTCCTGTGAAGATGGGCCTGTGAGTAGGATCAACATCAGGGAACCGAGGCAAATGTCCACGGACGAAGATGAAAATTAGAACAAATGAATGATGATAGTTGCAACTTGCTCTTCCAGTTTACAGGTTCGGTGACTGCTATTTATGTCTCGTTTACATGGGGCAAGTTGAAAGGCAAGTCAAGTGTGCAAGTTACTTTAAACTGGAGAAGAAAGCGAACAAGTGGATGTTCACACAGGCGAAGTCAGAGACAAGTGGCGTGTGTGAACATGTATTTGATCGCTCTCCTCTCACACTTAACTTGCCCCGTGTAAACGAGACTTTACCCTGGCTATCAGAGGCTGCTAGGCGTCTCCTGACGTAAGCACCCATTTATAGAAACTGAAATGCGAAAAGACTGTGATGTAAATTTATCTCGGCAAGGCTCTTATCTCATAATGTCGCATAATTGCCTTTAATAACTTTCAGACCTCTTCAACACATTTTTCGTCCGAGTTTGTTTCTTTATTTCACCAAGGTTTTGCTTTCTCTCTCTCTCTCTCTTATCTGTCATTTCTCCTCTTGCTTACTCTATATATGTATCTATCTCATTGTCTTTCTTTTATTCTCTCTCCTCTTTTCTCACTTGTCTTTCCTCTCTTTTTCTCCACTTTCTTCTGTCCTTCCTATTCTCTCTCTCTCTCTCTCTATTTAACTATCTGTCTTTCTTTCTCAGCCTGTCTCTTTTATTCCCTCTTCCTCCGTCAGCATTTCCCTCCCCTGGTGAACGTAAACAAGCAAAATGAGTCTGCGCTGAGGAGGGTCAATATAAAACGGAATCCTCTTATGCCGAGTGTTTTGACACCTCGGCACCCGGAGAGGCGGACCACCAGCCACTTTGTTAAGAGTCAAGTGTCCGGCGGCTTACGAAAGGACTCTGTTGTTGCTTGCGGTGGGGTGGGGAGGGGTTATTGATCATTTGTTGAGTTAGCAACACGTGTTTTGCTTGAGCTGCCTTCATTCATCGGCACCACTTACCCGCTTACAAAGGATTACAAAGGCAAAGCATGCCGACAGGAGACCTTTTGATCCATATCTAGGTCGGATGCAAAAAAAAAAAAAAAAAAAAAAAAAAAAAAATCATAATAATAAATTAAAACTATAACAATGTAAATAACAATTAAAATACATAAATAAATGCATTGGTATAGTTGAATAACAAACAAACAGGTAAATAGTAAATTATAATAAATTGACATATAACTAATAATAAATGAAAATCAGACAGACAAATTATAACAAAACAAAAACAAATAATATAACAAATTATAATAATTACAGCATCTTACTTAGGTATTTATCTAAATGATTCTTAAAGCTTCGAACTGAACTACATTGCACTACCTGTGCAGGAAGTTTATTCCATTCATTAACTACACGGTTGGCAAAGTTGTTTCTACCTACTTCCAAATTGAATCTATTTCCGGACAGTTTGAGACCATTGTTTCTTGTCTGATTCTCATTCAATGTGAAAATTTGGTCACTTTTGATGTTGTCAATTCCCTTTAAAATCTTAAAGACCTGTATCAAGTCACCTCTGAGTCTACGCTTTTTTAGGGAAAACAGATTCATGTGCTTAAGTCGATTTTCGTATGATTTATTTTTGATATTTGGAATCAGTTTTGTGGCTCGCCGTTGTACTTTTTCCAGTCTGTCAATGTCTTTAATGAGATTCGGTGACCATACGGAAACAGCATATTCCAAATGTGGACGAACTAACGATTTATATAGCTTGTTAATGAGTGATGGACTTTTGAAATCAAAAGATCGCGCAATCAATCCCAGAATCTTATTTGCTTTCTCAGAGGCTGAAATACACTGCTTGGATGATTTGAGGTCGTTACTGATAATTACGCCGAGATCTTTTTCACTATCCACTTTTGTTAACGAATTTCCAAATAACTTGTAATCGTACTTGCTGTTATTTTTACCTATGTGCATTACCTTGCATTTACTTGTGTTAAATTTCATTAGCCACTTTTCAGACCATTGCTGTAATTGATCTAAATCTTCTTGAATATCTAATACTCTCCCAACCGTCCTCCGCCCTGCCTACCCACTTCCCTATGTTTGTCCTTCCGAGGAACAGTGGGGCGTTGTTACCTCCAATGCAAATAAATAGACAAATGAATAAATAAAATAATGTGCGCGGAAGACTGTGCCGATTTTTTTTTTCAACTCGGCAGAGGGACCACGGACATGAATGAAACGGCCTGATAGATGATGATCAAAAGATAAAGTTCCATCTGGTATGTAGGGGGTTACTTGAGACCTCCCGTTTGCTGTCGAAAAACTGCCACAGGGATTAGTGAACGAGTCATGCGGGTTTATCGAGATGAAACATAACCCCCTCGCCATTTGCATAAATGGCGAATAAACAGACACAAGTATAAGAAATATGCTCCCTTTTATAGACGTTGATGAATCGAGATACGTTATTATGGATGAACTAGCTCCGCCATTGGGACCTGACTGGTGACTACAAGGCAATGACGTTACCATTGTACTGTGCTGAACGTTCAAAAGGAATGTTCTAGAACTTGTCCTAATTATTCCAGATGTCAGCTCGCAAGGTACACTGTAGGCGTGCCACGGTGATGAATACCGTGAAATGCATCTACCCCATGATTGAAGGTATCAAGGAAATTGTAAATCTCTTTGATTTACATAAAGTCAGCAGAATGTATACAGGGTGTGCTTGTATTTACATTCTGATAGGAATGAGTTGCACATTTTAGGAATAATATGGCTAAGATATTGTTTGGCATCGCGTGATTGACTGATTAAAGTACCAGTCCTGATGATGATCATGTTGATCAAGATGATGGTAGTGTTTGCTTAGCCTCGTCATGGCCGCCCACCGTAGATAGGGACGTTTGTGGGCGCGCGCCCACCCACCCATCCGCCCAACGGGTGCCTCTGCCAAAACGTCTCAGCCAATTGAAGCTGTGATGAAAGGTAGGGCTCAACGTTGGCATAATGAGCCGAGGGGTTGGGCCATTAGTGCCACAATTTATGGGTTGTTATTCCTCCTTCCTTGGCGGAGTCGGAACGAACGAGGGAAGGGAGGTAAGTAGGGAGGCTGGGAGGTAAGTGTCGTTAGGGAGATGGATCGTATGAATCGTCTGGCAGGGAGACCAGTCTTCCAAGTGTGACGTGTCGCGGAGCGAAAGTGAGCTCTCCGCAAACCAACCTTTAACTTCCTTGCATTTATCTTCTAGCCATTCGAAGTCGACTCGATGTCTGTAACGGCTTGAATGAAAGTGTGCCACGTCCTTCTTGCAAACTTCGCCATATCAGTTCACCATTTCGTGAAATTTAGTAATGAGGTGGAAAACGACGTAGATTAATTCCGTGCCGTTGCGACAGTTGACCCCCAAATTTCAACACTTTTGACCTCGTCACGTGTAAACAACTCGACTTGGTTTTAATGTCGCCACGAAATCTCCCGAAAAAGCCCACTGCGGAACAGATTCTCGTGACCTCATCCTTGGCTGGAACGATTGTGTCAGCCATGGGCACGTGACTCCCACAAACTTCACTAATTAGCCCGTCTACATTTTGTCACGCTCAGCATGTTTCGCATTTCATTCAGTCAGCAGAAGGCTTACCCATTTTGATGCCGGGGACAAGTGTGAGCCTGCGCGCGCGCGTGCGTGTGTGCGTGTTTGATGGAGGGAGGGGGGAAGCTGATGACAGACACATCCAAGGCGAGCAAAAGGAGCGGGACCGAACCCTGGCCTCTAATGAGGCTCTTGCCCCCCATCTCTCCCCTCCGTGGCTCCGTATGCCAGACCCGGCCTAAGGTGAACCCTTTCAACGACCTACTCTATGGAATTTGCTCCTCAGCACGAGCTGATTGGTGGAACTGCCTAGTGTAGGTCTTATGATCTCTTGCAGTCTCCTTCATTCTTATGTTCTTATGTGCAGCTGGACTACAGATCAGAAGAGTGTCTCAATTCTATGTCCACAAGTGGCCATCCGAGCTGCATAAAATGGCCATCATGTAGCTTAGCCGGGACAAAATCGTGTCGCACTTACAAGATGATTGACCACGGGAGCGAATAAGGTAACCCGGTGGCAGGAATAATGATAATATTGATAATTAATAAAAAAGACACCTGGTATAGAAGTGATTGTTCGAGAATGGCGCCAGTTGCGAGATTTTCTTCTTCTTTTTCTTCTTCTTCTCCTCCTCCTCCTTCTTCTGTTCCTCCTCCTCCTCCTCCTTCCTCTTCTTCTCCTTCTCCTTCTTCTGTTCCTCCTCCTCCTCCTTCTTCTGTTCCTCCTCCTCCTCCTTCTTCCTCTTCTCCTCCTCCTCGTCAAGCTACAGTGAAGACTTATAGTAATGCGAGAAATTCGTTCGATGTCGATTCTTCGGCGTGATAGTGGAAGGCGGGGATCCGTGCAAAGAACGACTTCACAGTTCCCGATGGGCCCATGCACAGAGTCAGGTGATTGATTTGATGGACCTGACGCACGACTGTAGAACTGTACATACCTTTTACTTACCGGACCATTTGTCAGTCCAGTCTCACAGGTAACAAGAAATAATGGTGACGCCTCTGCATTTAAACCCTGAAATGACCCGGGTAATATTACCCATCGTGCGAGTAATCACGGCACTCGCATTACAGTAAGACAAAACATGAAAGAGAGACACCGAAGGGAAGGTGATTGGATAAGCTCGACCATGTTCCTGTGTAAATCTAGTACGCCTTCTCACCACACAGCTCGACGGTGCATTGGTGCCGCCGTCGACCGCTGTTTCAGTGGTCCGAGTTCGAGTCCCTCACGGGGATGGAAAAAGAATAGCATCGGTGTACTGTGAGTAGGCATTCCAACTTTGATAGGCAAGGAGATATGTGTGTGTGTAAGGTCACAGTATTACCCATAGATCGTTCCATATAAAAACTCTGAGCTCTCATCTAGGAGGTAACGTCTGTCGATCACGAGTCTAACACTTGATCCAAGGCCGTGGTGAGTCTCAACTATAAAACACACACACACACACACACACACACACACACACACACACACACACACACACACACACACACACACACACACACACACACAAAGTGCTCTCATTCACTCACATTCCTGTCACCTCAGATGTACTTTACGTCACTCTTGCTTTACTCGGCAATTGTTCGGCTGTCTCACGCCCGTATCAGCCACTTCACCCCCGCTGTTCCTTCGGTGGAGTTCAAGTGTTATCGCATTGGGCTGTTTTCCTCCAACGTTTAATTAATCGGCGTTACCACCCACTTCCAACACTTTTTTCCTCCGTAAAATTCACTGTGGCAAACTGTTCTATTTTCTCAACAATTTACATTTGATATGCCGGAGGAAAATTATTTTTTAAGTATATCAGATTCCTTCCAGAAAGCTGCAGACAGCAAATCTGTTCCGACAGTCGGAGGAAAAAATAGCCCAGTGGGATAAAGCCTTAAGTTGGTGATAGTGTTTTGAGCGTCTCGCGTTTGAATCCTTCCAGTGGGCTTCCACTTCTTAAAATGGAGCTGGTCCACCCACCCGCTCCACACGTTCATGAGACTTCGTGTCCACGCGTGCTTGCTGTCGACCGCTTAGGTGGAAGCTGGTTGACCGCAGCGCCTAAGACTGAGACAGGGATCCCACTGAGGAGAAACGCTGCATCTGGCAGCAAATGACGGTAGCTGCTTGACATCTGTACCCCTTTCACTTGTGACGTTGACAGTAATTACAGTATTAACCAGCCGACAGTTGATCATAAGCGAATGTAATGATAACAGGTATAATTCCCTTTCACTGCGACTGATTGAAATAGACTGCCGGCAATCACCTCGGATGTGCAAGTCATGCAAAGGGTTCTTGGAGTTAGGCCTAATCATGGCTCTTAACCTGGGGTACCTGTGCTCCCAGGGGGTACGAGACATAATAGCCAGTGCATGGTACTGTTTAACCATGAGAAAGCAAAGCAAGGTTTGTGCCACTAATCCTTTTCATATGTTTGCACTGTATTTGTATTGGATGGGCGGGGGGTACTAGAAAAAAAAATTCGGAGATATCAAGGGGTAGTAAGGGCAATGAAAAAGGTTAAGAACCGCAGGACGTTTCCTTCGGTTGAATGGAATGGCCAGGTAGAACCTGGGATGAATTCCTCATTAGCAGTCAGTCAGTAGGGGTAATGATATCTCCTGTCTCTCAGCACCTGCCCTCACCCGACGCCAAACTCCCTCCATGCCTGACACCCATCCTTCCCTAACCCTCCCACTCTCTCCCCCTCTCCTCCTTTCTTCCTCCCTTTCCCTCTCTCCACCCCTCCCACTCTTCCTCTCTTCCTCCCTTTCCCACTCTCTCCCTCTCTCCCCTTCTTCCTTTCCCTTTCTCCATTCCTCCCTACCCCCTCCCACTCTTCCTCTCTTTCCCACCGTCTCCCTCTCTCCTCTCCTCCCTTCCCCTCTCCCCATCCCTCCCTACCCCTCCCACTCCCTCTCTCATCCTCTCTTCCTCTCTTTCCCACTCTCTCCCTCTCTCCCCTACTCCCTTTCCCCCTCTCGACTCCTCGCTTTGCTACCCTCTCCCTCTCTCCCTCTCTTTCCCTCTCTCCATTCCTCCTTACCCCTCTCAATCTCTCTCTCTTTCTTCCTCCCTTCCACTCCTTTCCCCTTCTCCCTTTTCCTCTCGATCCCTTTCCTCTCTTCATTCCTCCCTTTTCCTCTCTTTCCTCATCCTTTTCCCTCTCTTCATTCCTCCCTAACCCTCCCACTCCCCCTCTCTTCCTCCCACTCCCTCTCTCCCTTTCTCTCTTCTCCTTCGATCTCCTTCCCCTTACCCTCCCTCTCCTTATCTCCCAAACTCTTCCCCCTTCTCTCTTCCTCCTTCCCACCCGTTCTCTCCCTCCCTCTCCCTCTCCACTATTTCCTAGCCTCACCTCTCTCTCTCTCTCTCTCTCTCTCTCTCTCTCTCTCTCTCTCTCTCTCTCTCTCTCTCTCTCTCTCTCTCTCTCTCTCTCTCTCTCTCGCTCTATCTCCTACTCTCCCTTTCACCCTCCCTCGCTTTTGATGGCCTGCATTGTTTGTTATACGTCATCGCCCGGCTGAGTGCGATCACCACTTTTTGTGGCCAGATCTCGCCACCGCAACCAAATCTCCCAGAGGGTCGGTCGAGGCAGTCGTTCCTCCTACGTCTCCTGGGAGGGAGGAAGGGAGGGAAGGAGGATGCCTGCTAATCAACACTCGCTTCTTACTCCTACTCCTCCTCCTCTTCCTCCTCCTCCTCTGCTTTCTCCTCTTCCTCCTCCCCGCCTTCTTCCCACCCTCTCCTTCCCCGCCCTCTCCTTCCCCGCCCTCTCCTTCCCCGCCCTCTCCTTCCCCGCCTTTTCCTTCCCCGCCCTGTCCTTCCCCGCCTTCTTCCTCGCCCTCACTTTCCCCGCCATCTCCTTCCCCGCCTTCTCCTCCCCGCCCTCTCCTTCCCCGCCTTTCCCGCCCTCTCCTTCCCCGCCTTCTCCTTACCCGCCCTCTTCTTCCCCGCCTTCTCCTTCCTCGCCCTCACCTTCCCCACCCTCTCCTTCCCCGCCTTCTCCTTCCCCGTCCTCTTCTTCCCCTCCTTCTCCTTCCTCGCCCTCACCTTCACCTTCCACGCCATCTCCTTCCTTACTTTCTTCTTCTTCCTCCTCCTTTTCTTTCCCCACCCAGTCCTCTCCCTCGTACTCTCTCGTCCCTCCTAATATTTCCTCCTCCTCCCACTCCTTTCCCCTCCCTCCTACACTCTTTCCTCCCTCCTCCTCCTCTCCTCCCTCCTATTCAATTCTCCTTCTCTTCCTCGTCCCACCGTCCTCCCTCCTCTTACTACTTCTTTCCTCGCACTCGTTCCTCCTCCTCCCTCCTTCTCCATTCTCCTCCTTTTCCTCTCTCTCTCCTCCGACCTCTCTTCCTCTTCCCTTCTTCCTCCTCTTCCTCACGCAATTCATCCTCGTCTTCGTTCTCCGTCGCCTTCCTCTTTCTCCTCTTCAACCAGCTCCTGTTCCTTCTATCCCTGCTCTTCTCTTTTGCCCCCACACTCCTTCTTCCCCTCCTCCTCCACCTCCTCCTCCTCCTCCTCCTCCTCACTGACCCGTGCTGTTTATACTCTGCCACTTATCAGCCCGCACTTGGCTTTTATTGTCCTGTTTCAAAGCTTCCTCGACAGCTGATTCTGGCACGGTGAGCCAAACCCAGGAGTGTGTGCGGGGGAGAGAGGGAGGGAGAGCGAAAGGAGAGGCGAGAGTTAGCCTGACGTGTTGTCGTTCCTCAGCGCTCTCTCACGGGATTGTGCCGAGCCCACTTTCCTTCCATTCATCCATCCATCTATCCGTCAACCCATCCTTTTGCAAAGGAATGAAGTCTAGTAAGGAATAGAAGGTTTATTTTTGTCCCGTAAGGTCTGCGTTGGAATCCGCCTTTGCGCAGCGCGTTGTCACGTTCGAAGGTATTGCCTCGCGCAGTTGGCTTCACTTCTAAGTACCACAGTGACTGGCGTCTTTTTTGCGGAACTGTAGCATGCGTGATGATTTTACGTCGGACATTTACGATACGAGCGAGTCTACGAGGTCGTAAAGGCCTCATTGGGTGTCGTAAATGGACGAGCCAAAGATATACGCCTCTTGCAGACCATACGGCCAGTGACAGCACTTGCAAAGGTACTCCTTAGCGGGTGCTACGATATATATATTTTATTTTGTTGATTTATTTATTTGTTTTTATGTATTTATTATTTTATTTTTATTTTTATTTATTTATTCTATTATTTATTTTTATTGTATTTTTTTCACAAGAACCTTAACAGCACACACTCAGAACAAGGTCTTCCAATAGCTTCCTCAGCGCGCAAGGAGTTTACTCGAGAATCTTTTAACCCCCTCGCGTGGTCTTCCTCACACCTGAATGAAACTGTTTGGCCTTGGCCGGGTTGAAATCTCTCTCTCTCTCTCTCGCTGTACAGTGCGCCACAGTATTGAATGGGTTCCATAGGTCAGCTTTCTGTGACCTCACTTGGCACCCGGCGTGACCTCGACCCTGGGCAAGGGCATACCCGCTCGGCTTTGGTCTTAAAACGTTTAATCACACCTGATAAGGTGTCTCTTAACCCAGAAGCAGTAGGGGGGTGGGTAGGTGGTGGAGGGCGGGGGGGGGAAGGATCGGCTGAATAAAATCGTGGAGTGTGGTTTGTACCCGAAGGATTGCGGCGCCGTAGAAACGCGACAAAGTGCTATTGTTTTCGCTCGGAGCCCTGAGGCCGTTTGGGGGAGAGGCAACCTGAAGGTATCCAAAGTACGGTAATGTACGGAAACGCTTCTGGGAAACAATGGCACGGCCAAGAGCCCAAGTAGGTTAGGGGAGGATTGAGGTGCGACCTCGCCGCCTCTCTCTCTCTCTCCTCTCTCTCTCTCCTCTCTCTCTCTCCTCTCTCTCTCTCCTCTCTCTCTCTCTCTCTCTCTCTCTCTCTCTCTCTCTCTCTCTCTCTCTCTCTCTCTCTCTCTCTCTCTCTCTCTCTCTCTCTCTCTCTCTCTCTCTCTCACACACACACACACACACACAAACGCACACACACACACACACACAGAGTTCTATTCCATCCATTGTTCGCACAATAAACTCATTATAAAACTTAGACTAGGCATATCACTCATATAATTACTGTATTGCATTATTGTCAGCGTATCACTGTAAAACTATGACTAGGCGTGTTACTCATATAATTACTCTGTTGTATTATTGTCAGTGTATCACTCCTATTTCAATAAACCTATTAATATTATTATTATTATTACACACACACACACACACACACACACACACACACACACACACACACACACAGTGGTAACGTACAGAACAGTAATAACGTACAGAAATACACACACACACACATTTTGATTGCAAAGGGCAGCTTTCAAACTGGTTCGACCACTGGCATATACCTATATGAGGAGAGACTAAAAGAACTGGGTCTGTCAGCTTTGAAAGATCGAAGAGAAAGAGGTGATACGATTACTGTACTCAAGTAACAAAAGGGGATAGACTAAGTCGACGGAAAGGGCAATTGATTTAAGATAGGAGGGTTTTAAGAGGTCATGAGAAATAATTAAGAATAACTACATGTCGAAAGGATGTGAAGAAATACAGTTTTCTGTATAGATGTATAAATACTTGGAATAACCTAGAAGTGGATATAGCGCAAGCTAGAACGATACACAAATTCAGATCTAAATTTGACAATTGGAAATTAAGTCTATAAATCAAGTTAGAATCGTACATGAACTTGAGGCGAGGTATGATGAATATGAGAGGACAGGACCCAGTGAACGTTGTTCTTTTCCTGTATACTACAATTAGGTAAACGCGCACGCACACACACACACACACACACACACACACACACACACACACACACACACACACACACACACATACACACACACACACACACACACACACACACATGAAGTAGTGGAAAAGAGCAATAATTTTTTTCTAACTAATCCTCGGGAAGTGAATCCATTACAAAGGCGAAAGAGGAGGAAGATTTAAGAGTGTTGATAAAAGACGACCTGTCATCGGACAGACATATCAGTAAGATTGTCGGGGGAGACATGTTGCTGCAGAACATTAAAGTGTCTTTTAAATCCATGAATGAAGAGATGATGAGAAAAAAAAAACTCATAGAAACCCTAATCCTTCAAAAACTGGAATATGCATCATTGCCATGGTCCCCACACAGTCAATCAATCAATCAAATCATCCTGAGTCCACTGCTGAACAAAGGCCTCCTTCATAGCATTCCATGAGCCACATGACTACACCAACCTCTGCCACGTCACTCACGCAAACCTCGCAATCTCGTCTCTGCATCTTCTGTCTGGTCTCTCTCTTCCACGCTTCCCATCTCGCGGCGTCCACTCAGTAACACACTTGCTCCATCGCTCATCATTCGTTCGCACCAAGTTACCTGCCCAATTCCACATCCTCTCTTTTACTGCCTCCACAACATCTTTCACTCTATTCTGCTCTCTAACCCAACTTGCTCTCTTTAGGTCTTTCAGCGTTATTCCCATCATTGATCTCTCCATTCTCCTCCGTGAATGATAATTAATAGCAAAATCGAGAGGATATAAGTGCAACAAGCTAACTGGTTCCCAACTTGGCAGGTAAACCATACGAAGAGAAACTAAAATCATTGGAGCTGCCAGCATTGATAGATCGAAGAGAAAGAGAGGATTACAGTAGCCAAGTCATTGAAGGTGATAGAGTAGTGATAAGAGATATATCTTGGTTAGCGATGGGAGATATTTACGGGGTCATGAGAACAAAATGAAAAAGACTAAATTTCCAAAGGATGTGAAGAAAAGCAATTTTCCTTAGAGATACTTAGATAATTTAAATAATCTAGAAGGTGATGTAACCCAAGCTGGAGCAATACATGAATTTAGATGAAATTATGGTCAGTAGTGAATGAGGAGATATAGCCTAAGTTGGGCTCCTCCTCCTCCTCCTCCCCTTCTTCCTCGTCCTCCTCCTCCTCCTCCTCCTCCTCCTTCTCCTCCTCCTCCTCCTCCTACTCCTACTTGTGGGACTAAAGAGAGGAGGAAGGTTCCCAATAATAGACAAGAACAAATCGAGTAGGAGCGATTCGATGTGGCCAGTTGTCCTGCACGTTGGACACAGTCCCATCCCAACCTCGTCTTGTGAGTCTTTGAACTCTCGCAACCTCTGCCTTGTCACTCTTGCAAATTTCTCTCTCGTTTCCTCACCTCGTGTCAGGCCTTGCGCTCCCACGCGTACCATCTCTTGACATTCAGTCATTAACATGTTTGCAACAACTGTCGCCTTCCACGCTGATTAATTGTCTCGCCCACTTCCACTTGTGCTCCTTTATCTCCTCAGCAGTATCTTTCAGACTCATCTTACCCAGCTTATGCTCTAGATACATATACCGTATAGTGTGTGTGTGTGTGTATATATATATATATATATATATATATATATATATATATGTGTGTGTATGTATGTATGTAAACAGGGATCCCAACAAGAATCCCAATATATATTGTCCTGAAAAGGACCACAGATAGTAGTCGAAATATACGGATACCTCTGAACCTCAATTTATTTTTCTCCGAAAGTGGGTTAAAGAATGGTTATTTTATTATTACTATTATCATTATATATGATAGAAGAAATTCTGTTCATAGAGAAATGATGACACTTTTATACTACGACTGTCCCTCCGTTATGCTGTCCCCCAACCCCTTGTTGCTGTCCTGTACCATTTCTCTGAGTATTCTCTTTCTGATTGGGGGAATTCCCTGTGGTGGGGGAAAAGAATACTGCCACCAAGTTTTCCCACTTGGATCGTAAGAGGCGAGAAGAAAGGGACGGGGAGAGGGACTAGGCATCCTTCTCCCTGTAGCCCCACGGGGCACACATCCTAAAGACAAAAGTGAAGGCATAAGGGGTGCTGGCGGGCCTCGGGCCAGCACCCTAAGGTTTGGGTCTTTTAATGTGCGTGGATGTGGTACAGATGAGAGTAAAAGGGAAGAGATAGGTAGTATGTTTGTGAGAAGAAAGTTGGATGTGTTGGCTTTGAGTGAAACTAAGTTGAAAGGGAAGAGTGAGTGTATGTTTGGGAGTGTAAGTGGGAGGTTATCAGGAGTGAAGAGAGGGCGAGGGAGGGAAGGGGTGGCTATTCTAGTAAGTGAAGAGATAGGTAAAGGGGTAGTGGAGTGGAAGGAGGTTTCCTCAAGGATAATGTGGATGAAGAAGAAACTGGGAAAAGAGATGTGGGTCTTTGTAAGTGCATATGGGCCGGGCAGTGAGAAGAGCATGGAAGAAAGGGAGGCCTTTTGGATAGATTTAAATGAGTGCATAGAGGGTTTAGGAAGAAATGTCAATGTAATAGTACTGGGAGACCTTAATGCTAGAGTGGGAAATGGTCCAATCGATGGAGTGGTTGGGAAGTGTGGAGTTCCAGGAAAGAATCGTAGTGGAGAGTTGATGGTGGAAATGTGTCTAGAAAGAGAGTTGATGATAGCAAATACAGTGTTTCGGAAGAAAGTCAAGCATAAGTACACATGGGAGAGGGTGGTGGAGGGAAGGGTGGTAGATAGAGCGCTAATGGATTATGTAGTGGTAAATAGGATTATGATAGGAAGAGTTAAGGATGTACATGTGCTAAGGGGAGAGGGTGGGGGAATATCAGATCATTTTTTGGTGGAAGGTAAGTTGAGAGTGGAGGATAGATGGAGAAGGAGGAAAGGGACAAAAGGTAGGGAGGTTCTTAGAGTGAACTCCTTGAATGAAAAGGAAAAGGAGAAGGAGTACGAAAAGAAGCTGAAGGAGGAGTGGAAGGGAGTAAAGGATAGAGCAGAGATGGGTGTGGAGGAGGAATGGGGATGGTTCAAGGAGGGAGTCTTAAAGTGTGCAAGGATGGTGTGTGGAACAAGAAGGACAGGGGGAAATAGAAGAAAGGGTAGTGAATGGTGGGATGAGGAAACAAAGAAGGTTGTAGAAGAGAAGAAGCGAGCATTCACAGATTGGTTACAAAAGAGGACAGGGGAGTCATATGAGACGTACAAAGAAAAGAAAAGAGAAGTAAAGCAAAAGGTAAAGGAGGCAAAGAGGAGAGCAGATGTGAAATGGGGTAGGAGTATGACAGAAAATTTTGAAAGTAATAAAAAGATGTTTTGGAAAGAAATTAAGAGAGGAAGAGGAGGCGAATCAAGTAGGGAAGAAAAGGTAAAAGGTACAGATGGAGAGTTGATAATGGAAGACATGGCAGTGAGGGGAAGATGGGCAGAATATTTTAGGGAGTTGCTGAATGTGAAGGAGGATAGGGAAGGAAAGATAGCTGCAGTGGGAAATACGAAGAAAATGAGAGTGATGAGTGAGGAGAATGGAGGAGAAATAAGGAAGGATGAGGTGAAGGCAGTTGTAAAGATGATGAAAGCAGGTAAGGCACCTGGTCTGGATGGATGTCATGCAGAATGTCTGAAAAAGGGAGGTTCAGTGATGGTGGACTGGTTGGTGAGATTATTTAATGTTTGCTGGAGAGAGGGTAGAGTACCGGAGGACTGGAGTAGTGCCTGTATAGTTCCTCTTTACAAGGGAAAAGGGGACAAGTGTGAATGTAGTAATTTCAGAGGGATTAGCCTGTTGAGTGTAGTAGGGAAGGCTTATGGGAGAATCTTAATTGAGAGGATTAGGAGAGGAACAGAAGGAGTAATTGGTGAGGAACAGTGTGGATTTAGGACGGGTAGAGGTTGTGTAGATCAGATCTTTGTGGTAAGACAGATATGTGAGAAAGCTATAGGAAAGGGGAAGGATGTTTTTTGGGCTTTTATGGATCTGGAAAAGGCTTATGATAGGGTAGACAGAAAGGCACTGTGGGAGGTTATGCAGATTTATGGGATAGGAGGAAAGCTTTTGGGAGCTGTCAAGAGTTTTTATGTGAGTAGTAGAGCATGTGTTAGGATTGGAAATGGAGAGAGTGAGTGGTTTGAAGTAAAGGTGGGACTTCGTCAAGGATGCGTTATGTCGCCCTGGCTGTTCAACTTATACATGGATGGGGTGGTGCGAGAGGTGAATGCTAGGGTAGTGAGTCAGGGATTGGAGATGGTTAAAGAAAATGGAGAAAAGTGGGAGGTGAGCCAGCTGTTGTTTGCGGACGACACTGCGCTTGTGGCAGGGTCAGAGGAGGGATTGAGGAAGCTGGTGGCAGAGTTTGGGAGAGTATGTGATAGAAGAAAGCTAAAGATAAATGTGGGTAAAAGTAAGGTGATGAGATGTACAAGGGGTGAAAGTGGCAGTAGACTGGAAGTGAACATTAAGGGAGAGCGACTGGAGGAAGTGGATAGTTTTAGATACTTGGGTGCAAGTGTAGCAGGAAAAGGTGGAGTGAAGGTGGAGGTAGAATGTAGATTGAGAGAAGCGAGTAAATGCCTTGGTGGTTTAAAGAGTGTAATGAGAAATAGACATTTGGGAATGGATGCGAAGAGGAGACTGTATGAAGGAGTGATTGTGCCAACAGCACTGTATGGGGCAGAAACGTGGAACATAAGAGAAGAAGAGAGAAGGAGTTTGAATGTGTTTGAGATGAGGTGTCTGAGAAGTATGGTGGGGGTTACTAGGCTAGATAGAGTGAGAAATGAGGAGGTGAGGAGGAGAACAGGGGTGAAAAAGGATTTGGGAGAGAGGGTTGATGAAAGAATATTAGGATGGTTTGGACACATGGAAAGAATGAGTGAAGAAAGACTAGTAAAAGAGGTATGGAAGGCAGATGTGGAGGGAGTGAACATGAGGGGACGTCCTAGGATGAGGTGGATGGATGGGGTGAAGGGGGCGTTGGGGAAGAGGGGAATGTCTGTTGAGGAAGGAAGGGAGAGGACGGAAGACAGAGGTGAGTGGAGAATGGTTGTATATGGATGATGTTGTGACTGCATGAGGAGGAATGGGCGGGGGGGTGGGGGGTGGGGTAGTATGTGTGAGTAAATTTTGACGCAGCCCGAAGGGATTTCTCCCCGTCCTCTCCTTATATGCAAAGGGGGACGGAGAGGGGGGGTCGCCGATTAAATGAAGCGGCCTTGCTGTGGATGTACTGTGTCTTGCGACACTGCTTCTGACCCAGGGCGGTGGGCAGGGTTCAGGGATGACCCGTCATCCAGGAGGTGCTCAGATGAGAGGAAGGGTGGGAGGGGTGTGGAGTGTATTTAGGGATGAAATGGGTGGGAGTGTTTTTATGCCTTTCCCTTTGTGGCTACCTCCCTTGGAAGGGGGAAAAAGCCTTGGTATATGTATGTATGTATGTATTATATATATATATATATGTATTATATATATATATATATATATATATATATATAATTATAATAAACTATATATATACATACATGTGAGTGTGTGTATGTAAGTTTATGCCCTCCAGAGCATATAAGTCGAAACAGGTTTTAAGTCTACATAGTGACAGTTTTTCCCCCTCGAATAAGATATTCTTGTGGAAGGGCAATTATACAAGACAGCGCCAGTCCCGGACGGGATGAATACAAAACGAAATGCAAACACACAAATTGTGGGTGACTACAAGACAAGAGCTTTGCAAACTGTCACGACACTCGTGTATTGTGGCACTGTGTCATATGTGCAGAGGAAGAACGCACGCACGCACACACACGCCATGCATGTAAAAACACTTGGGCCCAGCTGTAGCCAGCTGGAGACGTGGGGGTATCGCTGGGAGCCAGCTGCCGCCCTGTCGGCCTCGCTTGACACGCCACTCGCTCTCTCTCACCTGCCTCCGTGTCCTTGTTTATTTGTTCTTTGTCGTGAGTGTGTGGCGGAGTTGAAGGCGGATCTTTCTTCATGTGCCCCCACCCCACCCAGCCATCTCTCGGTCTTGCTCCCTCGGCATCACCTCTCTCTTCCTCTCATTTCTCCTTTCGTCCTCTTCCATCTTTACTCTTATTCATTCCCTCGTCCTCGCTTTCTTCTTGTCTTAATCCTGCTGTTCCTTCTCCTCCTCCCATTCCTCCATCTCTCCCTCTTCTTCCTACTCCTCTTCTTCTTCTCCTTCTCTTCTTCCTCTTCCTCTTCCCCCTTCCCACATCGTTTCCCTCCTCGTCTTCTCCTTCAGTCCTCTCTGGCCAGCTCGTGCCTGCCCTCTCCATATCTCCACTCTCCCGTATTCGATTTTCTTTCCCGATGTGATGGCTCGACTCTTCCTCGTCGCCGCCGGACACGAGTTCGAGCGACGTCACCCTCGGATCCCCGAAAACCCAGACGGTTGTTCTCAGTCGAAGGGGTGGACAAATAATATAAAACTGTGTCCCTCTCGGGGGGAAAATCTGAAGGGTTAGGCGAAAATAAAATAAAAGAAAACTGTCTCCAACGCAAGCACACCCACTTCAAATGTGCTCAGAAGTGACGATTTTAGTTATAATTTTTTATTTATGTTTATTTTTTCATTTATTAATTTTAATTTATTAATTCATTTAGTTTTTTTTGCTACGAAACTGGGTATTAGGATTGGCCAGGGGGCTGCGATGAAAATATGAATTTCAAAACCCAGCAAGGAAAGACTTAATCGGATTGAATTTAACCCTGTGGCTATCGGGGGAGGGTGGCGGTAGGGATATTCCTTTGCCTGAATTAAATCGCGCGGAGGAGGCAGCCGCAAAAAGAGCTAAAAGAAAAAATGGGAATTTTCCTGTTGTTGCCCCACCACTATTTTTATTTTTTATTTTTCTGTTGTCTTTGATTTTGTTTATCTTAGGTTAGGATAGGTTATTGTCCCACCTTTCTCTGTTGTTCAATACATTTGTTTCATTACATTTTGATGGTGGGGGAAATAACAGAAAAGTTCCAAAAATGTATTTGATTAATCCTTTTACTTGTTCAAATGTTCCGACTGCCGCCAGACGATTTTAATCAGCTGAGGGGGGAGGAGACCCCCCCCTCCTCCTACTCACCACGCAGCAGAAGGGTAAAAATCGTCGAATGACATCTCTGATCGCCTTGCATGATTTCAGGCAGAATTCCGGTGCGCAGATTCGCAATTAACTTGTGTCAAGAAGAAGGACGAGTTTGCAGCTATCTTGTAATCGCCAAGGCGTTCTGTCGTCTCGGCTTTCGTGGGGAAGACGTTTCAGAGGAACGTCTATTTTTCAGGTCCAGGTATGCGTGCGCACCTAGCCTGTTCCAAGCAGTTCATCCCGTTTTCTTTAACTTGCCCAAGAGGGACGGATTTTCCTTAACCGAATAAAATCACATGGCGGCAACAAGGATGAATACTGAAGTTGAACAGTAAAGGTAGATTCGAGTTAGATTGGAACCTACAAGTTGCAGTCCATCAAAAGCGAAACTGAAATGTACGAGGCACCAATTTAATTGATAAAATGTAAATGGATAGATATAATTTAAATTGTTGTACCTCTGTACAAGAGGTGGGGCTGTGCTAATTGATGTAAAACAAATTGAGGTGAAAATATGATGTTAGATACACTGATATATTCGTAATTCTAAGCGCAAACTGGGACGCAGGCGACACAGCACAGAGCAAAGGCAGACTTCCTGTTGCTGAATTAAGTACAGTTTGAACTTCTCTCTCACTTGAAATGCTGAGGTCATACATCTAGAAACATTTCAAGTGAGAGAGAAGTTCAAAGTGTACTTCAGCTCATCAATAGGAAGTCTGCCTTTGCTGCGTCACCTGTGTCACCTGCGTCGCCTGCGTCACCTGCATCTCATCTTGCGCTCAGGCTTAGTTCAAGTCACCCTTTCGCTTTAGAGGGTGAATCCTTCAGCTGAGTGGAATCGCTAGGCGACAGCCTGAGTACATACACACTAAAAGTTGTGAAACAGCGAAATTGTCAATTTGTAGATAACTCTTATGTGCACTCACTTGTGTATCCTTTACCAGTGCCTTACTTTCGTTTCGTTTCTTTTTCTTCTCCATCCTCTCTCCCTCCCATCTTTCATCTCCTCCCTTTCCCACTCCTTCCCTCACTCCCTTCTTGATCTCCTCTTTCCGTCCCTTCCTCAGTTCCTTCCTCCCTTACTTCCTGCCTTCCCCCTTCCCTCTTCTCCCTATTCTTCCTTCCCTTTCGCACCCCCCTTCCTCCTCTCCTCTCTCCTTTTCTCCCTCCATCCTTTCCACTCTTCCTCCCTGACGCCCCTTTCGAACCATTGGGTCCACCCACGTCTCTTTCCCTCACTTTTTCTTCCTCACGCCTATCTTGCTCTTCATCCTAGCTCTACTCTCTTCCCATTCCTTCCCTATCCCTTTTAAGTTTGTGATCGAGGAAATGTGTATATTTGTCCTCGGGATTTTATACATAAACAGATCCTTAACAAGTTTTTCTTTGTCCCGCAGGTATGTACGAGGAATCACCCGTCCTGATGGGCGGTGATGTCTCGGGTTTTGCTGAGTCCTCAACACTCCCAAACAAGCCTCTGTCATAGACCCCGGTAGGATTGTGACTGTTTTGTACTAATATCTGCAAGAGAACGCTTTGTATTCTTTGGAATTACGGATTTGCTGCCCCTAGGGTGTTTCGTGCAATGGTTTTGATTTTGACTAACACCGGGCGTGTTCGTTCGGCTCAAATGTCCTGTCATTTCCTTCCTTGCTGCCCGTCACACTTTTAATGTGAAGGGTCTTCTCCACTTTGGGAAGATCCCTGGAGACTGTGGAGTAATAGTCTATACGAGTCTCAGATTTCGTATTAAAAGATCTAGAGTTTTCATGAACACCGTCGTGAAGTGATATTTGTAAACGGACCGAGACCGGCGAGCGACCATTTGGTCTTTGCTCCCGCCACTGTGGGGAGATCTCTGGAGCCTGTGGAGTAATATTACATACATATACCAAAGGCTTTTTCCCCCTTAGAAGGGAGGTAGTCCCCCCCCCAAAAAAAAAATGTATAAAAACCATTCCCACCCATTCCATCTCCACTTACTCCACTCCCATCCACCCACCTCCATCCCTCTTATCTTGGCTCCCCCTGGATGACGGGTCGTACCTACATCTCGCCCACTGTCCTGGGTCAGAAACAGTGTCGCAAGACAAAGCACATCCACAGCAATTGGGAGAATTGCTTTATGGACTTCAATTCTAGTATATCAGACGTTCCACTGAATTCCTAAATTTATCCAGAGTGGGCTGATTTGCCTGCCACAAGTTAAAAACACGATTGCGAAGAGGCACCAGGATTTGATGGGGGAAGAGCAGGGAGAGTTGTTGGACCTAACGTTCCCTGCATAGCATAAGGAGGCAAGCTGGTTCGTGGCCAGTTATAAGCATATGATAGTGATGTATCGTCAGTTGAGGAGGAGACCTGTTTTGGTTAACCCCTCTGGCAGAGTGAAACAGAAGTTTTGTCTTGACTATTGTACCAGGTGTGAGACGGGGAAAAAATGCATTTGCACACTGTATAGATTCTGTGGATCACATGAACGATCGTCACCCCAGACTTAGACAGGGTGACCATTCTTCATGTGGGCTATCTTAGGGTGACAATTTTTCATGTAGGCAATCCTGGGTTTACGATTGTTCGGTTGTATAAGTTGATGGCAATAAGCATAACCTTCATTCAATCTAACCTAACCTAATCTTTATTCCACTGTTGATATTCGGCGTACTGGGGTGACAGTTCTTCAGGTGGAAACTCATGGGGTGACGATTCTTCATGTGACCCGATTTTGTTGTAGCAGGCGGCGAACTTTAACATCAACCATTAAATTCGGTTGATGCTTGCCACAAGGGAAGCGATACAGTGCGTCACGAACATGAATGGCGGGTGGGGGTGGGGTTAGGTCACTTGCTATCTGAGTCACTTAGTAGTTGTTTGTTGATGGTGCAGTTTGCAGATCACCTGTGGGAGAGGTTGTATCGGTCTGTTGTGTTGCTCGAGTGCCGCGGCCTCAGTGCCATTGAGAAGCTGAAGACTCTTAAGTGGATTGCGCCGCGCGTTCAAGAGGTTGGCACTTCACGTCGAAGGAGCCCGGGTGGTGGTGGAGGTGGGAGGGGAGGTGGGGGTAGTGGAAAAGGGACAGGGCGGTCCCTTGTGGGAAAGGTCAAAGAGGAAAGCGGGAAGTGGTGGAGTTTGTCAGCGGGATTTACTTAAGTAGAATCTAAAGTCATTCGTTGTCAACAGTCATTATTATCAAACTACTGGGAGTTTCCGCCCCGACGGCGAGTAGCCGAACTCCCCATTCTCCAGCTCCAGCTCCTTATCCTTTGATAATTCCCAGGCAGACACCCAACCCATCACCATCGTCGTCCACAGGTGGATACAATTGATTGAGCACCACCACGCCCTGCGTGCCGTTAGCCAGAATAGAATGTTTCAAGTGGCCAAAGGGTGTCTTATGGCCCTTTGCCAGACTTGACGTTTTGATACGACGACCTCAGACTTGTTTGTGAAGGCGCTGTCTGGATTAAGTGTTGAGGTGACAGGATGGGGCGGAAGAGGTTGTATTGCGGATTGTGAGGATCAAATGGTTGTTTCACAGGTGTGGGTTGGAGACGAAAGTATCGCTTTTGATTGGGTACATGGGAGTACAGGTTTATAATAAGTTCTGCAGCTGATTGTTTGTTAATTTATTTTTCTTTCTTGTCCATTCATCCTAACAAGTTACGCGTGGAAACCCCTCCCAGACCGTATTTTCCTTATTGTTCTCTATGTCGCCATACTATTTCATTCGCCTCTGTGGTGGATGGTAAATCTCTCCTCTCCCCCTCTCCTCTCCCTTCTCCCCCTCACCTTTCCTTTCTCCCCCACACCTCTCATCTCCTTTCTCCCCTACTCCCATCCTCTCTCCCCTCTCCTTTCTCCCCCACTCCCCTCCCCCCTCTCCCCTTCTCCTCTCCCCTTCACATATCCCCTCACCGCCTCTCCCTCCTCTCCTCTCCCCCTCTCCTCTCCTCTCCTCTCCCTCTCTCCTCTCCCCCTCTCCTCTCCCCTCTCCTCTTCTTCTCCTTCCCCCTCCTCCCCCCTCTCCCGCTCTTCACTTCTCCTCTCCTCTTCACCTCTCCTCTCCTCTCCACCTCTCCTCTTCACTTCTCCTCTCCTCTCCACCTCTCCTCTCCCTGCTCCTCTCCACTTCCATCTCCTCTCACCTTTCCTCTCCACTCTGCCCTCTCCCCCTCCCCCCCCTTCCCAACTTTGGTAGCAAAAACAAAAACATCAGCTGTCCCGAGACGGGGTTCATAAGGCCCCGGGAGTTGTTACAGTGTTGCATAATGGAATTAGGGTAGTTTTCCAAGACGCCTGGCTGTTCAGACGAGTCTCAGATTTCGTTCACAGGAACACCGTCGTGAGGTGATATTTGTAAACGGACAGAGACCGGCTAGCGACTATTTTGTCTTTGCAAGGAATTTTGAGAAGGGAGAGAGGGCAACAGGCCATGGTAAGGGAGCTTAGGCTTACAGGAACTTGTCCCCGTGTGATTGGGTAATTGGGGCGAATGACAATTACCCGGTACTAGCAGTGTGTGTGTATGCCTATATATATATATATATATATATATATATATATATATATATATATATATATATATATATATATATATATATATATATATATATATGTACACATTTTTATCAACCACAATACACTTTAATTCTAAGCCATCAACATCGAGGGAGACTCGAGGAGGCCAACATGCAGGAATTGAAACGTGGTACAGCCAAGGATTCGAACCTGGGCTAGCACGTGACAAACGTGTTAGTGACTTAACCGGTTGCCCCTTCAAGAGAGATATAAGTTGAGCGCAACTTTTCTCATATATTTGTATAAACTGGTCACGTGCTAGCCCAGGTTCGAGTCCTTGGCCTTACCACATTTCAATTTCTGCATGTTGGTCTCCTCTAATCTCTCAAGGTTGATGGCTAAGAATTAAAGTGTATTGTGGTTGATAAAATGTATATCTATTAACTGGAACCCATTCAGTGTTGTACAAACACACACACACACACAAACACACACACACACACACACACACACACACACATATATATATATATATATATATATATATGTGTATATATATATATATATATATATTTGTGTGTGTATATGTATTTATGTATGTATGTATATGTATAAGTAGGGGTGGGTTCTAGATGCCTTGAAAATTAAATAAGATAGCCTAGTGGTTTATCTAAACGGGCTACATCCCCTCTGCTACCGAGCGGTTGCCGCAGAGGGGGATGAAATATCCTGGCGACAGAACAGACAGACAGACAGAGAGACAGAACAGAAAGAGAAGTATGGTGATCGGAGAGGTCGGGAAGGACAGACGCGGAAGAGGGCAGTTGATCGAATATTTGCTTCTACGTTGCATAGGCAGCTTAATCGCCCCATATTGTGTCAATTCCTTATGTGTTATCCTGAAGCAAAAAATAAACACGTACAACAATAAATGATAAATAAATAAAATACATAAATTAAATAAGACACACACACACACACACACACACACACACACACACACACACACACACACACACACACATATAAATATATATATATATATATATTTTTATATATATATTTTTATATATATATATCTATATATACATATATATATGTATATTTATATATGTATATATATATACATATATATAATATATATATATATATCTGTATATATATAATATATGTATATATATATACATATATATATATATATATATATATATATATATATATATATACATATGTGTGTGTGTGTGCGAGAGAGAGAGTGAACAAGGCCTCCTTTATAGCATTCCATGATTCAGAGGCTGGCGCGGTCATGTGAATCATGGAAGGCTTTTGTTCAGCAGTGGACTCAGGATGATTTGATTGATTGATATATGAGTAAAGGAATAAGAAATAGACTGATTAGGGGACTACTTCAGCTGAATAAATCCGACGTTAATTGAGGGTTAATCGAAAAGACTGCTCCGACGAGGTCTTGGTTTGTTTACGGCTGTGGGCTCCCTCAGCTGAATAGAATTGCCTGACGTCACGTGAGACAAATCTCCTCGCCAGTCTAAGATGATCAACGTCGTCTGGTTCTGTCCGAAATTAAACTGGTTTTTACCGGTTTTTAGCACAACACAATAGTTCAGCTACAGTCCCAACAGGTTAAGTATGGGAATAGATAGTTGTCAGTAAACTGCTCTTGCCATGAACCGGTGGCAAATATTACAGTTCACTATCAGTGGTGATATTTTGCAGTCTGTGTGTGTGTGTGTGTGTGTGTGTGTGTGTGTGTATGTGTGTGTATTTGTGTGTGTGTATGTGTGTGTATTTGTGTGTGTGTGTGTCTGTGAGCGTACGTGCGTGTCGATCTATTGATGGCGCTGATTTGTTTTTAGCGAAATGAAATAGATGTTACACTTCGTGGAGGACGATGGGAAATGAAACGTGTGGGAGTGCAATAATACATAGAAAAGCTCGGAGCTTCGTGAGTGATTAGAACTTTGGCGACGTGACAGCTATAAGCCCTGAGGAGGCGACAGGGTCGATATGAAACGGTTTTATTGGTCATGTGGAGCCACATAAAAAAAGTCAAAAGGGCAGAAGAGACGTGGAAGGAGCAAGAGAGATATAGCGAAGAAAAAGGAGGAGGAGAAGGAAGAAGTGGGTGTGGATGGGTAGGGGGGGGGGTAAGCACATGTCGAGATGGTCCGAAAAGAAGAAGGAAGGAGAGTGTAATGGTTTGGGTAAGGAGGAGGAGGAAGAGAAGGAGAAAGTTGAGGGGGGGAGGCACATGTCGAGATGATCCAAAAGGAGAAAGGGAGGAGAGTGTAATGGTTGGGTGTGAGGAGGAAGAGGAGGAGGAGGAGAAAGAGAAGGAGGAGGAGGTAGAGAGAGGCGGCTCGTCAAGACGCCGCTAGGGAAATATTTGGACGTTAGGGGGGTGAGTGAGTGTCAATGCGTTTGTGTACTAATGGCGTTGAGAGCCCCAGAGGGAGTTTAAAGGGTGAGGGAAGTGCGGGAGGAGAGTTAATTGATGTTTATTTTCGCAAGTTTATGACGACACGATGTCACTGTAGAAGGGTCTGATTTTTCTTGAATGGTCCTTGAACCCGTGCCTGCCTACATAGCACCGAGCACGAAGATTTTTTCTGGTTTTACGATACATTTTTTAATTGTTTTGTTGCGGTGGTGGTTTCCCTCGGCCGATTGAAATTATTATACGCCAGACAGAGTAAACGTATCATTCGTCAGTAATATTGAAAGGGTTAAACGAGGTGGGTCCCGTCTATTCCCTGCGCGGGGGACTGAGGGGTGTCTCCCTTGGATGAAATCATTCTTCTGCTGAGATGCAGAACAAGATATGACTTATAGATAGCACTGGATGACTAGGTCGAGGCAGGTGTCGTTCCCTCGCTGCCCAGACCTCCACTTCGTTGAAATGAATTACTTAATGGCTGTAATGTGTAATGTGAACATGTGCCACTATTCGACGGGGTGGGGGGTGGAAACCCTGAATGAATAAAATCGCGTGGCGATAGCTGAAAGTATGAAATATTAAGTATTTGCTAGAGTATAAACACACCTCTATTTTGTAAAGATATTTTTGTGAAAAAAATATATTTCATCATACATTTACAGTGGTTTTGTAGGGAAAATATGTGATTCTGTGCATGAAATACACAGATGCAGATGTCTTTTTTATACTTTTATAAATTAAAAAAAAGGTGCGTCTTATCCGAAAATGCCGTCTTTGTTAATCAAGGTCATGATGAGGGAGCATTACATGCAGAACATGGGTACTTGTTACCATCAATATCGAGAGACGTGCAGAGGTCATGTACGTCGGGTTGAGATATAAATATTACATGTCAGTACCGGAGAGATAATTTTCTTTAACACCTTCACTACTGAAAGGGTAAATCACCACTGAAGAGAGTATCCAGACAATGGCCACATGAAAAGGATCGAATCCAATGCAATAACCCTCGATACGTAAAGATTTATTGTGCTTTCGAGACCAGCCCTTAGGAGACGTAATTACACATTACAGGGCGTCAGGTCAGAAGTCCTCTGTGACCCCAAGGAGGATCCCTGACGGGGGAGGGGGGGAGTGTCGAGGGAGTGGGGTCCTTGGGAGAAGAAAAGATTGAAGATTGGGATGGGGCAGTTGGAGGGTTTAGGGTCGTTGAGGGTGAGAGAGGTGGCCAAAGGAGGAAACGTAGAAGTATGCAGGGGTGGGGTGGTAAACTGGACACACTTGTGTAACGCCTGGAAATTATATATATAGATATATATATATATATATATATATATATATATACATATATATATATATATATATATATATATATATATATATATATATATATAACGTAAGTGGGGGTAGAAAAACAGGAGTTTTAGTCTGAGTTTATTCCTGACTAGTTTCGCAGGTATGCTTTCTCAAACCGAAACTAGTTAGGACTAAAATCAGACTAAGACTCCTGTGTTTCCTACTCCCACTTACCTGTCAGAATGTCTCAAAAATTTTATATATATATATATATATTGTATATAAATATATATATATATATATATATATATATATATATATATATATATATATATATATATATATATCTGCAAAAAAAATCACCAAGGAAAGTAATAAAATGATGACCGAGCGCTTTCGTCTATTTAGATATCCTTAGGGTGGTTTTTCCATATATTCAGAATAACGAATTCATGTGATTTCTCATGCATATATATATATATATATATATATATATATATATATATATATATATATATATATATATACATATATGTATATATATACATACATACATGTATATGTGTGTATGTGCATGCATGTATCACGCAAGTGCTGTAAATGAGGCTAATCAAGGCAAGTTTATCAGTGACTGCAGGTGGATGGGTTTCACGGTCGAATAGAAAAGCTTGGCAGAACCGCAGTGGGAAAGATCGGTACCAGCAGAGCGGGGGAGAGGAGGGAAACCCGTATAAGAGAGACGCTCATTCCTACAGTGTATGGGTGAGCACCCCTTGGCCAAATAAAATATCCTTTCCTTATGACATTACCTGGGCATTGACAGTCCGTATTAAACGGACACCGCCCTGATTTCAGTCTATAAAAATCAAATTTTGTTATAAGAACTAAGGAGCCTGCACCAGAAGGCAGTGAGTAGCTGGTGCAGGTAACAGTCACTGCTAGGAATTAGAAGTGCAGGACTCGAACCCGCGACTAGGAACTTATGAGACACGCATGCTTCCAGTTACAGTACTATTGCTTAATACTCAAGAATAATAGACACGCGCGCGCGCGCACACACACACACACACACACACACACACACACACACACACACACACACACACACACACACACACACACACACACACATATATATATATATATATATTCATCTTAACCACATCAATTTTTTCCATTTTAATTCCTTGCAAACACGATCGAGACTAA
>NC_134784.1:7310919-7313419 GCF_046742065.1 Oratosquilla oratoria
AATGGTTACTTAGAATAACGTTGATATCATCAGAACGTTGACACGTTCTTATTGAAATAAAATATCCCATGCGAATAGATTCTGCAAAAGGCGTTATTGCAACGAAGGTTCGACAAAATATAAGAAAAAGATGTAGTTGGGTTGTAAATATAACGCTCGAATTCTGCCTATGAAATTTTGTATCGACCATGTCTGGTAACGTATTAAAGATTCAGTAGCATGTAAGTCATGGCGGCTAGGATTGCGATCAGGCTACGTAAAAGATACAATAAAATAATAAATAATTGATTTAGGTTTCCACGCGAAGTTCACAGAGTTCAGATGAAGAAATTGAGCCTTTCTATTATAATGTAGATCATGTAATTGATTAGAAAAAAAAAGTTCACGTGGAGAGCCGCAGACTTCAATGCCAAAATAGGGAAGAACATGTCAGACAAATCGGGCATTAGGAAGTTTGAAACAGGCGAGAGAAATGGCAAAGGTGAGATATTGGTTAATTTTGTCAACGAATACCCTCTTACAAAAGTATGCAGCTCTTCAATGAACTCTGAAAAGTTCATATATAGCGAAAGATATGAAACGGATTTCATATTAGAAGATGAGAGTAATAGTATTAGCAGTGTTACTGTGAAAGATGAATATAGTTGATGACTATAGAATGGTAAGTTGCACAGCCGAATGAATTTATAAATCTCAAAGATATAAACTATATTTCAAGAAGAAAAATTCTTTACAAATGTAAGATGTAAGAAAAGAAATTTCAAATGATGATTAAAGACAGATTTGAAGCTCTAAGAAATAACGAGAATAACATTGAGATTATGAACCATAGATCAATGAGCAACATAAAGAAAGAAGCAGAGAAAGGGCAGAATATAAGAGAAAGCAATACTACAAAATAACATGTTACCTAATGAAAATAAAGAAGGCTGTAAATCAGAATCAGAGTGAGGTGAACTGGGCAGGCCTATCAACTAAATGTAGTTATCAACAAAGAGGAGAAGAAACACAATTCATAAAGCTCAAACTAGCTTTAGGGTGCCAACAGATGATTTCTTTCAAATATAGAAATGGGAAATACAGACAGAATGCTAAAAAGGAAAAAAGGATTTTGCCAGTAGTTTTACTCATCAAATATCACAGTTCAGTCAGTAAATTTGTTATCAGGCGTTATCAGTGTTACAAATGAAGAAATAACTTTCGGTCTAGTGTATGAAACATGTCGATGGCATATCAACAGATTTTCTTCTGAAACGCAAGGTTGAATGATTTTTTGTAGATTAGCTCAGTTGTATATTCAGAACACATAAAGAAAAATATTCCAAATGAATGTGTTCTGCTTTGTGCTATTCTTTGTTATTTATTTTTAAAGGAAAGGGACCAGAGGTATCTCAGTAATCAACAACCAATTAATTTTTTGTCAAATATATATGAAGTGTTTTCCGGTATTCAATGTTAAACTAGGTAAGTTTTAAAGGAAAACCACTCGATGATATTCAATGTTACACTAGGTAAGTTTTAGAAGAAAACCACTGAAGAGAACCATCTATGGACAATAAATCAGCTAATCAATAAAACCACAGAATACAACAAACCTTTGTATTTAATTTTCGTAGGTTACGAAGAGGTTCTTAAATCAGAAAAAAATATATACTACTAAACTATGCAGAACATTTACGCGAGAGGTGTGGCTATAATTTGACCAAATAAAAATACAGGAAAAAAAATAATGATCGAGAAAGATGTAATATCATAATAAACTGCGATTTGCAGATGATACTATTTTCATTTCAGAAACAGATAAAAACCCATTAGATATGTGAGTAAGAATTACAAGAACGTCTCAAACTAGGTTCGAAAAATAAATAAGAACAAAACAAATGTTCAATCCGGTAGCCGTGGAATTCGGTCGCGGGTCTACAAATAACCTGAGTCAGACTTTCGAGTGAGTAGAATCCCCTGGAGTTTGCCACAAGAGAACAAACAGTGAGCTATTGTATTAACGGACTGACTTCTTCGATATGGTGACGTACTTTGCCCCGGCTAACGCCAGGCAATCTTATTCGTCTGATGGCTACCGTAGAGCAGAACTGGAAAAAGAAATTAATCTAGATGGTATGGTACCCCATTCTGTTCTGATTCCAACCCTTGCGTGACGATCAGAACAAAATATATAGATAACATCGCCATGTCCACCAAATCGAAAGAACTGAAGAAAATGAAGAGGTCGATTACCCCTTTCACTTCAGAGGAGGTTTAATTTGGGTGAATAAAATCGCCTGGTGGCATCCAGTCGTTAATAACAGTGGAAGGGTTAAGGCTACGCCGGAGTGTCTGGAACAGTAGAGGAGCACGTAGGTTACGCCCAAGAAGGTTTAAGAAGGTCTTCGAGGATCAGATACGAGTGTTACCTTCCCTAACAAAGTCTTTGTTGGGTATGGGTCGGAGGTCGTGTGAGAAAGAGTTGGCCTTCCAAGTATGGAAGAAAAGAAGAAAAGGA
>NC_134784.1:7325919-7333419 GCF_046742065.1 Oratosquilla oratoria
TCTCAGAAGTGAAGGTAACATTGAATTGCCAGGTAAATGTAATTTGCCATAAACTTTTTTCCAATGAGTTCAATCGACCTGTGCACGTGACCTGACCTCCTTAGGTCCCCCCTTGTCCACGCACGGTGCCAGTTCAGTGGCGAGTTGGCGCCGGTTCGGAGAGAGAGAGGTGGATCTCTGGCACCAAAACTAGTTTACCTCGCGGGGGGTGCCCATTACATCACGTGTTTGGTTCGTGGAGGGAGAGGAGGCTCGACCAAAAGAGAAAGGCAGACTCTCAGAGCTGTTCCAGTCCAGTAGTGCCGTTTTCTTTATTACGCCTTGTTTCAGACCAACAAAATCGCAAACTGGAGTGGTGATTAATTCCTTCACTGTAATGATGCTTCTACAGCTCAGTAAAGTCGTTTGATTCCAGCCACAATAAAACCCTGCGGTCATCATTGTTTATAACAGGCTCAGAAATTTGTGATAAGTAATACTGTGAAAACAGATAGCCAGAGCTTGGATAGACTGAGGGAAAATTAGACTTTAGAGAGAGCAAACTGCTAAAAGGTGCGTCACTACGGCAAAGGTGTTACATTTTTTAAGAAACATAATGACTATCTTGTGGAGACATGAAAAAAGATGAAAAAATAGTGTGTTACGGTAAGGGATGAAGGAGCTAAAGGAGGATCCATAACAGTTGATGTCAGTGATAATTAATTAATGCCAGTCTTTTTTTTCATCGGTTAAGTAAAGTCATTTAAAGGGAACCAAAACCTACATTCGACCTTCGCACTCAAAAGGTTAACGACAGCCTGAAAGTCGATTCTTTATAAGCGTGAGAGGTTTTCCTCTCTTGAATAAAATCATCTGGTGACAGGCAGCCAGCATAAGTATACAAGTCCACCTGCTAAATAAAAAAAAACCTGGCATTTTCCCAAACAAAGTCACTAGATTGTTTGTTCCTTGAATCAATGTAAACATTATCTGGGACATGGCTTTATTTCTGGTCAAACACCATAAAGTTTATTGTTTTGTTTTCGAAGTATTTAGATATTTTCAATTAGCTTAGAGGCGCCTTTGACCTCCTACGGGGAAAAGGTGACTTGTGCGCAAACACCCGAACTCTTCAACGTCCTCATTTCGATGAGGTTCCTCCCAGATGTTGTGGTGGTTCCCGGTGGTTCTTCAAGGGGAGGGTCTCGTGCCAAAGAGGTTAGAAAACGGGGACTGACGACTCGTCAACATTTCGAAACGGACACAAACACCGTTAGACAAACCGGAAAGAGAAGAGAAAACGAGAGTGAACTGTGAGCTTGCAGTTGATGACATCTCTGATAGAAGGGCTGGACAAGGTCTTGTGCACACCTCGTCGTGGTGACGCACTTTATATTTTTATTTTCTTTCGAGTATTGCTAGACAACTTCTGTTCTCCCGGAGAACTGATACGTTATTACATGTTCTTTCTACTGAGTCTGGACCGTCAGATGAGTAAACTCGTCTGACATTAACCAGAAAAAAATTATGAAGTATTTCATGGTGTTGAAAATTTAGGTCATTGTCTTTTGCCTGGCCTACCAGTCCTTGGCATAAACACAGACACATACACAGCTCTATATGGTTTCTTCCTCTCTCTCTTCCACTCTCCTAGCTTCGTCCCCTTCTATCTCTGTCTTCTTCCTTCTCTTCCTTCTCTTCCTCCTCTTCCTCCTCCTCCTCTTCTTCCTCCTCACCTTCCCTTCATCTTCCTCCCATCCTCTTCTTCTGATTACCTCTTCTCCTTTTCCTCTTTTTCTTCCTTGTATCCCTCCTCTTTTTCCTTCTCCTCCTTCTCTTCCTATTCCTCCTCCTCACCCTTTTCCTCCTTCTTCTTTTTCTCTTCCTCTTTTCCTCTTCCTCCTTCCCCTCATCCCACCCTACCTCCTCCTCTTTCTCTTATTCTTCCTCGTATCCCTCCTCTTTTTCCCTCTCCTCCTTCTCTTTCTATTCCTCCTCCTCACCCTTTTCTTCCTTCTCCTTTTCCTCCTCTTTTCCTCCTCTTTCTTTTCCTCATCCTACCCCCCCTCTTCTTCACTCTCCTCTTCATCTTCCTACTCTTCTTTCTTCTCTTTTACAACTTCTTCCTCCTTCTTCTCTTCCTCATGGCCCTATTCTCTTTCCTCCTCCTCCTCCCACTTCTCCTCCTCCCCCTCCTCCTCCTCCTCCTCCTCTTCCTACTTCATCTCCTTCTATCCTTCTTCGTACCCCTCTTTTTCCTCCTCTTCTTCCTCTTCTTCCTCCTCCTCCTTCTTGTTTCTCTCTATTCCTTTTCCTCTTTCTCCTCTTTCTACTTCTCATCCTTCCACTGCCAGTGGCGAGGGAGGAGGGTGAAGTAGATCGCCTCGTGGCAAACAAAACTCTTCGTGTCGGTTGGTCACATTGGAAATGGTGAGCTTTGTCGTTTCAATCATGGGGAACTACTGCAGGTGATTTTATTGAGCTCAGCCGTGAAAGAGGTCATCGCTATGATTGGGACTTGACAAGTCGGCACTATTCAGACTCAGGACTCGTATGATATAACAAAAAAGAAATATAATTTGGGTCGTGTTCTTGGATAGGTTGAAATTATAAATGGTGAAAATAACTTATAAGCATCATTAGTAAAAAAAAAAAAAAAAAAAAAAAAAAAAAAAATGTGGATTACCTACGATCCACAAATTCATACGCTTCATCCTGGTGAATAATTTTTCGCTTTTTGCTTACGTTAGACGATTTTATTCAGCTGAGGTTGTAGGCTTGTGAAAATGTGTCGTGATTGATCAGAACAATATTCTGTCTCAGATGAAGTGATCTGACCTTGGCAGGAACCAAATTCGTAAAGTAAATCGCCACGAAGAAGGATGTGGCTGCCCCCAGGTCCTACGTTCCTACCCTCAGCTGAACACGTACATCTGGTATTACCCATAACAAAATTTGTAGAAGACATCATCGTAGAGAATGAGTTAAAAGTTCTTACGAAAAGACCGGTGGGTGAGGATACAACACACGAGATGGGGTAGAAACCTCACGACCCATGTGTCACATAACTACCCCCCCCCCAGTGATTCTATGACTCCTGCGTGTGTTTATTTACTCCAAATTTGGGGATACCTGACACGTGACGTCATCCTTGACGGTGCGCAGTGGCGGAGGGATTGAAGCCCGAACTGCGCAGGACGCCCACGTCAACTGGCGAGGCGAGAGTCGTAACATAAACAAACAACATACAGTTACTTGCCTCTGGGTAAACATGTGCGCATGCACGCGTGAGCAACGAAGCAATGACAACATTTGTTGTTGTTGTTTTTTCATTTATCCAGTCTGTTAGCAGGATTGTAACTATATATGTAAATAGACAAACAGCATCCCCACGTGCGCAAATAACCACTTTATCGAGAATGACATCATTTCAGTGATATGTATGCATAGGGATATATGCATACATCCATACATACATCAAATCACACATACGCACACACATACATACATACATACATACATACATACATACATACATACATACATACATACACACATACATACATACATACATGCATACATACATACATACATACATACATACATACATACATACATAAATACATACATACATACGCACATACATACATATATACTTATATGCATACATACATACATACATACATACATACATACATACATACATACATACATACATACATAAATACATACATACATGAATACATACATGTAATTACCAGGAAGTCGGCAAGACTATGCGTACCTCTCCTACCTCACCGAGTTTCTTCTTCACCAAGCCTAGTTCACTATGAGTGTTTACTATGTATGTGTATGTGTATTTGTATGTTTATGTATATGTGTATGTGTATGTGTATGTGTATGTGTACGTGTATGTGTATGTGTATGTGTATGTGTATGTGTATATGTATGTGTATGTGAATGTATGTATGTATATCTTTATGTATGTGCATGTCCGTTTTGTGACAAGAGATCACAAAATGGATACAACAACACAAAACTGACGTCAGATCACACAGAACCAGCAACTCACTTGTAACATACATTGGCAAAGCAGGACACCTACCAAACTGGAAAAACATAGAAAAACGACACCAAGGACTCAACAAGAAAATAAGAAAAATTATAGAAACTGCAGAAATTAGTAAAAAATAATTCCAATAACCGAGGAGGATTCACCCCATGGATTAAACAAAAAGAGGGAGGAGCAAACAACACACGTACATACATACATACATACATATACCAAAGGCTTTTTCCCACGACACGGGGGGTAGTCAAAAAGAAAAAGGCATAGAAACCACTCCCACCCATTCCATTTCCTATATATTCCACTCCCCTCCACCCTCCTCCCTCCCTCTTATTTTGGCACCTCCTGGATAACGGGTCATCCCTGCATCCTGTTCGCTGCCCTGGGTCAGAAGCAGTGTCGCAAGACACAGTACATCCACAGCAAGGCCGCTTCATAAATTCGGCGACCCCCCCCCTCTCCGTCCCCCCATGCAGAAAAGGAGACGGGGAGAAATCTTTTTGGGCTGCGTCAATTTTTTTTTTCTCGTGCATACTTCTTCACCCCCCCATCCCCCACCCACTCCCCCTCATGCATCACAGCATCATCTATACACAACCTCTCTCCATTCACCCCTATCTATCCTCTAGATATAGTTTCTCTTGAAAAAGACCAGTGTCAAAACGTTGGTAATAAAACTCAAAGCTCTTCTCGTGTTTCCGTTTCCTCTCTGTCCTCAAATTTGTCACGATGAATAATATAATCATATATATATATATATATATATATATATATATATATTTATATGTGTATGTATGTATATATATATACATATATATATGTATAGCTATATATATATATATATATATAAATGTATATATAAAGATACCGAAAAGATCAAGATCGAGAAAGGAGTACAGCAAGGCGATACAATTCCACCCGAACTATATATATATATATATATATATATATATATATTATATATATATATATATATATATATATATATATATATATATATATATATACAGAAAAGATCAAGATCGAGAAAAGAGTACGGCAAGGCGATACAATTTCACCCAAACTATTTACAGCTTGCTTGGAAGATATTTTCATTAAATTGAGTTGGAAAAAGAAAAATTTAAAGATTAATGGCGAATATTTCAACCACCTAAGATTTGCAGATGACATTATTCTTATTTCAGAAAGAGCAGAAGACTTGCAAGATATGCTGAGTGATCTAAACAAGGAAAGTCTCAAAGTAGGTTTAAAAACGAATAAGAGTAAAACAAAAGCAATGTTCAGCACGAAAGTTCAAAGTAAAGAGATTGTAATTGATGGTGAAGAAGTTGAGGAGTATAATTATTTAGGGCAAATGGTGAAAGTAACGAAAGATCATGGTGTAAGGGTGGACATCCCACCCTTACCACGTGGACTACGTTGGATCACGTGACGGAGCTGGGAGCTTGCAGTCAACCCAGCACACCTGACCCAGGCCGGAGGAATGTGACCCAGGATGGAGGAATGTGACCCACGCTAGAGTAGCGTGAGGTCATGCGTAGCTGCCCAGGGCTGCCAACTAGGCCCAACTTACGGGGTCATCACCACTGCTGTGCGCATGCGCAGATCGCCCACCACCCACTCTCTCTCACCCTCCCGGATGTGTAGAGGAAGGGCATGGAGATGGAGGAGGACACTTTACGGCTGCTCACCGTTAAGGGCGGACCCCCCCCTCCCCTCCCAGTTCTACAGAGGGAGGGCACGAAGGAGCTTGGAGATACTTGAAGGCGGACCCCTGTTCTGGAGCAGGAGACCAAGGAAGAGGTGCAGCGCCCGTCCACCAAGGAGAAGGACACAGGGGACTCGCCTGGAGGAGATCGCAGCGACGAGCGCCCGTCCACTAAGGAGAAGGGCGCAGGGGACTAGCGCCCGTCCACCAAGGAGAAGGACACAGGGGACTCGCTTGGAGGAGATCGCAGTGACGAGCGCCCGTCCACCAAGGAGAAGGACACTGGGGACTTGCCTCGAGGAGAATTGGACGCTTCGGCCACGCGCCTGCAGAACCGAGGAGTGGTGTAGTATACTCATTTTATATATATATATATATATATATATATATATATATATATATATACATATACTGATACTGAATTTGCGCTGGTCTTTAACCAAACATGTTTAAAAGAGAACTTACTGCCTATTTATTCTAATATAGATATATATATATATATATATATATATATATATATATATATATATATATATATACATACATATACATATTGCATAATTAGCAGATGGTAGAGCTATATCACACAGGTGATATATATTAAATGTGTTCAGATAGTTTAGTGTGCTCTTGTTTATCCAATAAAAACACTTGTTGGTGTTGCCTTCGTGTTTCTTTTCTCTCACGCCCAAATTCTCAATAATACCGAGTATATACCTTTTATTTGTACCCCCCCTGACACATGATAATGGAATAAAAAAAAAACGCATTACAATTGGTTGGAAAGTTCAGCATGTAAAAGAGCCCACAAGACACGGAAACTTACTCGATCTATTGATCACTAGCCGCGAAAGCATGATAACCGATGTAGAAGTCGGTGAAACTGTTGCAAATAGCGGTCACAACTTAGTTAGATTCAAACTCCTAAAATTTTTTAGAATAGATACTTGAGTTTCTAAAATACCCGATTTCAGTAAAGCTCAGTTCATAGGACTACGTCAGGAACTTCAATTTACAAATTGGGAGACAAAATTAAGCGAAAAACTTGTAGATCAGATGTGGGAAATATTTCAAAGTGCGCTTAATGAGATGATTCATACTTACATCCCGTTTAAAGATAGACGTTCCCCAAATCAGGCTCGCCCAAAATGGATCGACAAAGAAACCGAAAAATGTATTGCTAAAAAGAGACAGGCTTATAAGAAATCCAAGTGCTCGGGTTCACTTAATGACTATCAAAGCTAAGTAATAATACAGAGAGATTTAAAAAAGACAATAAAGAAAACGAAAAGACAATACAAAATGAATATCGCTGATAAATCCAAAGAGAATCCCAAAGAATTCTATAGTTACATTAGAGATAAAAAGGTAATTAGGAATCACATTGGTCCACTATTATCAGCTTGAATATTCAAATGAAGGAATGCGTAATATTTCAAACAATTATTTTAGCTAGGTATTCGTAAACGAAACACCTCAAAGTGAACTCCAAACTGAAACATGAGAAAAGTCTAGGGTAAACTTATTCATTACGGTAAATATAACAAAAGAAAAAATTAAAAAGTGTATAGAGACACTCAAAGATAATAAAACACCAGGGCCTGACATTTGCCATCCAAGAATCTTAAAGGAAATAAAAAATTAGATTGTTGTTCCATTAGAAATTATTTTCAAAAAATCCATCACATCCGGAGATGTCCCAAGAGAATGGAACCTAGCTAACGTTACTCCCGCATTCAAAATA
>NC_134784.1:7335919-7338419 GCF_046742065.1 Oratosquilla oratoria
TGATAACCTAGATTACATATGCAGATACTAGTAACAATAGTAATCATAATGGTAATGATAACTGTCAAAAATTGTAATATTAATGAAAGTAATAAGGATTTAATAGTGATAATGATAGCAATAAGTGATAACCATCAAATGATTATGTCAGAAATAATTATGAAAATAAAGAGTAAGCGCAATGATGGTTGATCTGATCTTTACAAAAGTGGCAGCGTAAGTAAATATAAGGTGTATAACTGACATGATTGCAGTAGTGGTAATAGTAGTAGTAACGATAAAAACATATTAGTAACGACACAAACTCCATCGCGCCTTTATGGGTATTATCGTAGTTCAGACTATACGATTTTATTGGTACAGAGGTGACCAAAACTCACTGAATGTATTACGATGACGCCGCCTCAACATTATTATTATCATTTTTTTTTTTTTTTCCAAAGACCCGTGATTTCGTTCAGATTAGGGACCTACTGAATCTAGTCAAAGACGGAGGGACGTTTCTGTCGTTCATTTGCGTTCCTCCATCCTCCATTCCTCTTCCTTATCTCCTCCGCTCATTCCTCCCTTCTCCTTATCCTCCGCCTTCTTCCTTTTTCCCTCCTTCCTCATCGTTCCTCTCTCCTCCCTCCTCCATTCTTCCATCCTCCTCCCTTCTCTTTTCCTCCTTCCCCCTCTTCTCTCCTCCCTCCTCCATTCTTCCCTCCTCCTCCCCTCTCTTTTCCTCCTTCCCCCTCTTCCCTCCTCCCTCCTCCATTCTTCCATCCTCCTCCCTTCTCTTTTCTTCCTTCTCCCTCTTCCCTCCTCCCTCCTCCACTCTTCCATCCTCCTCCCTTCTCCTTTCCCCCTTTTCCCTCTTCCCTCCTCCCTCCTCCATTCTTCCATCCTCCTCCCTTCTCTTTTCCTCCTTCCCCCTCTTCCCTCCTCCCTCCTCCATTCTTCCATTCTCCTCCCTTCTCCTTTCCCCCTTCTCCCTCTTCCCTCCTCCCTCCTTCCTTTTTTCCTTTTCCTTCCTCCCCCCCCACTATCCACCCTCATTCCTCCTCACTCCTCCCTCCTCCCTTTACCCTCTTCTCTTCTCACCCCTCTCCTCCTTCCACCCTCATTGCTCACCTCCTCCCTCCCTTCCTCCAACGACCTTGCTGCTCTGCCTCTCTTTCTTTCTCGCCGAAGGAAAACGTCACCCCACCACCCCCCACCCCCCACCCCCCCCCACCCCCACCCAACTCCCGGAATCCATCACAACCGAGCCGTTGGACCAAGACGTGCCTGGTAGTCTTTATAGGCACACAGATGGAGGCTTTCACTGAGTCGTTTTATTCACTTATTTATCAACAATTTACCTACTCCTTCGTTTATCTATGGATTGAGTAATCTAATTACTTGTTCTTCTTCGTCCTGCCCTTCGTTTAGGTAGGTTTTATTCGTGAAATCAAAGTAGGAGCGTGGTTGGTGTAGAACTGTGCAGATGCGGCGAAGAAAGCGGTTCCAGCTTGGCCGGGTCGGAGGAGGCGTCACCTTCTCATAATCGTGATGACAGAAGAGTGCAGCCCTTCGCAACGGGAGGAGAAAGCCCAGTGCTTAAAAAAAAAAAAAAAAAAAAAAAAAAAAAAAAAAAAACACTTGTTTGTATATTTATCAGTTTTTTTTCATCTCCGCTTTTTTGTTTATTTGTTTGTTTGTTTATGCGCTTTGTTAATAATACTTTTATTTGTTTACTTGTTTGTTTGTTTGATTATTTAACTATTTGTTAAATTTATTTGTTTATTTACTTGTTAATTTATTTATCTATTTATCTAATTAATTTTTCTTTTATCTTACTATTAAAGTTTCTTAACTGATATATTTCTTAGATAATCGTGTGTTAATTTTTTGTTTACCTGTTTTTTTCATTATTTCGTCTATTTATTTATTTATTTAGCGATCTATTCGATTATCGACTTCTGCTAAGGTTCCCGAAAGTCGACAAGGTCCATTAGTCCGTGACAGATATCTGACCTACTTTCGTGACTCCTCCCTTCTTCTCCCCCCTTCCCCCTCCCCTCCTCTCCCCCCTCCCCTCCTCTCCCCCCTTTTCTTCCCCATCTCCCCCCTCTACCACTGGTGGGAGGGGAGGGGGATTTTTTTTTTTTTTTCTTTCTTTTTTTTTTTCTTTTTTTTTTTTAATGAAGTATCACTCCCAATAAAGCCCGTTGGGGTGATACTTCACTCAAAAAAAAAAAAAAAAAAAAAATTCCCCCTCCTCTACAAGCCCTCCCCCTCCCACCCTTGCTGGAGTGAATGTCACCCTCGAGAGGGATCGTGGCCGTATTCTGCCATGGATGGCTGCTTCTGAAGGCGCTACTGATGCAAGAAGACGTGCGGATGGCAGCACTCCAAGCCAGGGAGGGAGTGCCATAGGTCAATGCCTCTCCACGGTTTAAGATGTCAAGAACCTTCAAGCTGACGTTTGTATAATAGATCTGAGTTCTAGATGAGCCCTTTAAAAGTGAGGGGATTT
>NC_134784.1:7358419-7385919 GCF_046742065.1 Oratosquilla oratoria
CAAGTAATTTGGAAATTCGTTAACAAAAGCAGATAGTGAAAAGGATCTCGGCATAATTATCAGTGATGATTTCAAATCATCTATGCAGTGTATTTCTGCCTCAGAGAAGGCAAATAAGATTTAAGTAATGCTGTAATGCCTGCCATTTGTTTTATCTTTTTATTTATTTATTTATCTATTTATCATTTATCTAATCATAATTTACCTGTTTACTTTTTATTATTTATCTATCTATTAATCATTATAAAGTACTGTTATTTTTCTGTTTGCTTATTATTTGTCTATATCCATTTATTATCTTTATTCATTTATCTATTTTTTTTTTTTTTTCGTATCCGACCTAGTTATGGGCCAAAAGGTCTACTGTCGGTATACTCCCTTCATTCCATCCATCCATCTCTTCCTCGGTATTAAAAGCTTTCTCTTGGTCAGGAGTCCATCTAAGTAGCGAAGTTAAAAGTGCTGCTATACCAGCGTAACCTTGAATGTAATGCCTGTAAAATCCTGATAGACCAAGGAATGAATGTATGTGATCAACAGAAGTAGAACGTGGAAAATCAATGACTCCCTTGACCTTGTCCTGCGAGGTTAAAATTCCTTGTGAGTTAAGGACATGCCATAAAAAACGTATTTCTTTCTGAAGGAAGGAGCACTTCTTAAGCTTTAGTTTGAGGCCTGCTTTTGGTAATCGTGAGAAGACAGTGTGAAGTGCGTGTAGATGTTCGCTAACGGATTTCAAAGTGATGGTTACGTCATCGAAGTACATAAACACTGAATGACCTACAAGACCTCCAAGGACTGTGTGCATAAGTCGTGTGAATACAGAAGGAGCTGAAACGAAACCCATGGTTAGTCGTTTGAAGTGTTAATGACCTGTAGGGGTACTAAAGGCTGTCAGAGGCCAAGAACTGTAGCAAGGGGAATCTAGAAATAACCCGACATAAGGTCCAAGGCCTCGAAAAATACGTTGTTTTCACTGACGAAGTGCAAGAGGTCCTGTAATACAGGGATGGAATGTCTATCTGGTATCGTGAACTTATTTAATTCCCCAAAGTCTACTACTAAGCGGAGGGAACCATCGTGTTTAGGAACAACAAAGTGATGGAAAATCCATTCACTGATTGATGATTCAATGATGTCTTGCTCAATCATGTCTTGGATAAGGTTATCTACAATCATGCGTTTATTGTTGCATGAGGGGACGGGGATGGGAGTCACCGATTATGTGAAGCGGCCTTACTGAAGGATGTACTGTGTCTTGCTAAGTTGCTTCTGACCCAGTGCAGTGAGCGGGATACGGTGATGACCATGAGGAGCTAAGATGAAAGGGGGAAAGGGTAGTGGATGGGAGTGGCATGGATGGGGTGGATGCGTGATTTTGACTTTGCTATCTCCCTTATAAGGGAGAAAAGGTTCTTGGTATATGAATAGACAGAATATACATAAGGTCCTTCTTCCTGTTCAGTCATTCATTCACTCGCTGCTATAATTACCTCTATTTGAAAACCGGAGTCTCCAAAGGCCCCGAGGATGGTTCTCGGGCCGACTCATCGAGTCCTTTATGAAGAACCGCTGCTGGTGTCTGTGTTGTGCGAGAACCTGTCTGTTTAAGTGGTTAATCTGAACGTGGCGGTGACTCTACGCATTAATACTGTAATATGGTTGGTTTGTAACTTTCTTATTTCGTGAAGTCAAATTTTCTACAGTCACCCTTTTTTTCTTTTCCAATTAATTATATAACTTCTTTTGATTTTGTTACTCCATTGGCTGCTATAAATTTCCGCCAAGTCTGAATGAATCCAAGATACCAATAGGAGGAGGAGGATGGAAAAGGTGAAGGAGAATTGGACTCAACAAGTATCATCTTTTTTTTTTCTTCTTCTTCTTTTATTAAACAAAAAATGTGTTCGGAAAATGGTGGAAGATAATGGAGAGAGAGAGAATCAGAGAGGGGGGGAAGGAGAGAGAGAGAGAGAGGGAGGGAGAAAAAAGAGAGGCTGAGAAAGAGAGAGAGAGAGAAAGAGAGAGAGAGAGAGAGAGAGAGAGAGAGAGAGAGAGAGAGAGAGAGAGAGAGAGAGAGAGAGAGAGAGAGAGAGAGAGAGAGAGAGAGAGAGAGAGAGAGAGAGAGAGAGAGAGAGAGAGAGGGAGAGATTATGGTTGTTTTGTCCCGGAACCGGGTGCCAGACCCTCGAGGCTGCACTTCGTTGTGGAGGTCAGTATGTTGAGCTTTTCAGGCGGGTAATGATATGATCCTCTCCGACGTAAGAAGAGGGAGGAGATTACATCACGAACCACTTAACTACGACGAAAAACTCACCTTTGCCCGGCGTGTTCGAGCAGCTGGTATCAAACGCCCGTAACCGATGAATACAGACGTGGAACCTTTGTTCTTACGAGGTGGAGTGCATGTCGAACGCGCCACAACGGCAGGGACCTTGTATGTAAAGGATTATTTGACACTAGTTTGTTCCTAAAGAGATTAATTCAATTATTGGGATGCCATGTTACAAGATGTTTGATGCTAACCTTTATATTGAGCGTAAACTTTTCAGCTGCATTTAATGGGTTAAAGGTACGTTTTGCTCGGTGAAATTATTAGCCAACCACAGCCAATGGCGTGTGACGCCCAGCATACTGTGTACCATGCCTGGCATTAAACGCTTTGGTAGGTTCCATTAACATAATCAACCTCGTACTTTGCAGCTCGAAACAAGAGTCCTGTTCGAAAACAAAGAACTAGTGCTCTAGACAAACGTTTGATGATCATTGTTGAGCCATGAACGATCTTCATTGAGCGATAATCACACCGAGCAAGACGTTCCTTAAGCTTGGACACAAAACTAATGCCCATTCACCGCTTGTGGGATAGTAGGCATCAATCCTTTTAAGAGATGTGACAAACTTTAAAGATTTATTACTGACAAACGCCAGACGATAATGGAGGCGCTTATTTCAACCCATTCGTTGCGATACCAACACTCTATGGCCTAGAGGTTCCACTGGGCTGTCTAGAACTGTCTGGCGTCAAAGCGTAAAAAAAAAAAATATTTGAGTTGACCAAATTTATCATAGCACGCAGTAAAGGGTTCATTGTTTGTTTATCGTTTATTGTCAGGAGGTTCATATAAGCCTACAGAAAGGGGGAGGAAGAAATAGTGTATAAGGACCGAACTTTTTTTTTATCTTATTGCAGCTCACATTATCCCAAAAGGTCCGTCTGAATGCTATAACTGAGAACTATCAAGATACCACGTAAGGTATTTCTGAAATATAAAGCACAGCGACTCATACTGATTGAAATAAGCAAAACGTCGTACTTGACAACCTCACAGTTCACCACAGTAGTTTCCACAAGGCTTGCATTAGGTCGTATTGTAACAAAGTGCAGGTGTGTACTTGCGAGGAGCTCTGCGTGGCCCATTCGGCTTCGTGCATGCTTCGTGAGCATAAAGGCCTCGAGATGATTTCCAGCTGTTACTCGTGATTTCCGCTTTTTCCAGGCAGACTAGTAGTGACGTCAAAATTTGGCTACAGCTAATACCTCTCATCCTCGCGTTCCTCCTCACACACAAAGAACTCCTGAAGGTCAGGGACTTCGCGGAAGTCTGGAAGATGCCTCGGCACAGTACTTAGTATGCAGCTGGAATGCAAATGAGGCGTCAAAACCTCTTTTACGAGGTGATTCGCATGGGCGTCCCGCGTGTGACACCTGAGCGCCAAGGCGAGGAGGTGGTTGAAGCTAAAGTGACTTGGGGGAACGTTGTCCAAGAACCTTCTTTGGTGAGACCCTATTTTTACGCGTGCTTTGTCTTCAAGACCCTTTGACCACATTAATCCTTTGGATATCGATTTTGCTTCGTAAATATACTTATTCAGGTTGAGGTGTCACCAGTACTCATAACTACCAATTACCCAGATTGAGAATAAAAAAGGGACCTCGAGTCTAGCTCAAGCGACCTGCCGTGGTCAAGAGTGCCCATACACCGTTGGTCAGTGAAGGAGGCATTCTTCATGCGAATGAAATCTTCAGATGTCAATCAGAAAACTAAATAAGTATGTTATCGAGTTGAAGGATTTATCGATTACCTATTATCTATTCAATATTTGAATAAGATATACAAAGTGCATCACAAGATTCATTGCCTGTACATACGAGTATACATATACATATACATATACATATACATATACATATACATATATATATACATATACATATACATATATATATACATATACATATTGTTACGGGCGGCTGGTATGTGAAGATACGTTACGTATAACGGATATGTGCTTAAGAACCAGCTCACTTCTAGAAGCCACTGTAGGACTGAACTATCTGGTCAGGGCCTAGATAATTCGTAAGACTAGAAGTAAAGGTAACAAAGAAGATTCCAGGAAAGGAATATTAAACTAGCGATAAAACTAGTAAACGAAATTATTTATGGAAAATGTATTTACAGGCAATTAACACAAAAGAGAATGGGCAGTAGGGTCAATGGGACCGTTACACGATTATAAGAATATGGAAATTATCGTTCAAATAAGAAACACAAGATAAGTATACAATATGGTACTATCTAAGTACAAAGAGATCAGGAACATGCATCAAAATAAGTAATAAGTACAAATATAAGTAAAGTAATGCAATGTATATCAGACACGTAATGTAGGCAAAAAGGGTGATCACTTCACACCAATCGTCTCATGAATCTAAACTTTCTAGTTTTTATCAAGAGATCAATATGTGGGAATATGACAAGGAATGAGCGGTTTCCACCGCTTATATACCATTGGACCGGAAACGGGATACTTCCGGTTAAGGGTGCGGGTGAGGAGGAGGGTAAGTTAACACGTCAACATGGGTAGTTTTAGGACCCTCGACTCGCTTGAACAATCTATTTATTTAGTAACTGTCAAATCTGTGCGCTCCGAACTATTCAGGATTTCGCTTGTCTGTTTGTTCTACCAGAGTGCGCACCTCTCCGCACGTAGGCAAGATTACATATAGTGGACGGGCGTTACTGCTTAACATTGTTACAATACATACATAGACAAGAAATATGAACATAGTTATGTAATACAAAGGAACACAATTCTATAACATAATTACACATATGACGTAATATCTAATATTACGTTACACCTCCACCGTTTGGGAAAGCTTTTCACTTTCTGTTGAAAAGCTACGTTCTAGAAAGTAAGGAGTAGTTCTTCTGCGCAGGGGACAGCTTCTTGCTGTTGTAGGCGATAGCGTGAAGAACTTCATTGTGTTCTTGCAAGAGGGCGGCACCGATACCGGTGTCGCTGGCGTCGACTTGCAGAAGAAAGGGTCGTTGGAAATCGGGTGCCCTTAGAACTGGTGCGTTAGTGAGAAGGGACTTCAGGTTTTTGAAGGCCGTCTCACAGGTAGGTGTCCACACGAAGTCGTGGTCTTTTCTCAACAGGTCAGTCAATGGTTCTGCTACATCTTGTTTCTCAGATAAGTGAAGATTTTGTAGTATCTGAGAGTTTTCCAAGGGAATCTCAGGAGGATTAGGCAGGTTATCAGGAGGCTCTTCCGATTCTATTTTGGTAGAGCTGCAAATTGGAATTGGATCTCTGGAATGATAAGGTTTTAAGGTATTTATGTGACAGAGACGGGAACTCTTTCTTCTGTCTGGAGTTTTGATTATGTAGTTGAGATCACTGGCTCTGGACAAGACTTCATAGGGTCCTTTGTATTTAGCCTGCAATGGATCTCCTGGTATGGGAAGATAAAGTAACACTTGATCTCCTGGAGAGAAAGTTCTAAGTTTAGAATTTTTATCATACCGACCTTTCATTACTCGTTGAGCATTCGTCAAGTTCTCTCTTGCCAACTTCCAAGCTTCTAACAACTTCTCGGTGACCTGGGACACGTATTTCAAAGAAGGAACTGGTGGTTCTTCTTTCATCCATTGTTCATGAAGTATCTTTAGGGGGCCACGGACTTCATGACCGAAGACTAATTCTGACGGGCTGAATCCAAGGCTTTCTTGAATTGTTGTTCGGGTGGCGAACAACAAAAAGGGGAGTCCGTCTTCCCAATTTCGAGTGTTCTCAGCACAGAAGATTCTTAACATTGTCTTGAGCGTTTGGTGAAAGCGCTCTAGAGCACCTTGTGATTGAGGATGATAGGCGGAGGAAGTTACATGATTTATACCTAGTGTTACAAGAGTTTCTCTAAACTTGTTGGAAAGAAAATTACTTCCTTGATCACTTTGAATGTTCTTAGGAAATCCTACCATAGTGAAATATTTCAACATTTCTCTGATTATGTTTTGAGCTTTAATATTTTTCAAAGGAATTGCTTCTGGAAAACGAGTGCTCATACACATGATTGTGAGAATGTACTGATTTCCTTTACTTGAAGGAGGTAAAGGTCCTACACAGTCAATAAGAACTTTTTTAAATGGCTCTTCCATTACAGGAATGGGATGGAGTGGAGCTTCTACAATTTTCTGGTTGGGCTTACCTACAAGTTGACATGTATGACATGTTTTACAATATTGGGCAACATCTTTGACAACCGTGGGCCAATGGAAATGTTGGGTTATGTTGAACAAGGTCTTTCTTACCCCTAAGTGACCTGCTAAGGGAGTATCATGAGCCAATCTTAGAACATTATTCCTGAAACCAAGAGGGAGGACTATTTGATTCCTTACTTGCCATGGCTGGTCAGCGGTTGCGGTGGATGCTCTCCATTTTCGCATTAGGACTCCGTTTTCTATATAGAAACCTCGTGACATATTTTCAACTTCTTCTGGAGAAGAAACAATCTCGTACAAATTTTTAAGAGAAGGATCTGACTTCTGTTCTTTGATTAATTCTGCTCTAGATAGAGAAACTGGTGAAGAAGAAGATGGGTCAGTTTGGGAGAATAGGGATTCTAAATTATAGGTCTCCTCTTCAGATTTCTTGTACTGAGATCTGGTTACAGCACAAGCGGGAAACAACTGTAAGTTATCTGAAGGTTCTACTGAGGTCTTAGGGTTATTTGTTATTAAGGGAGAAATGACTTTGCTTCCAGCGATGTCATTGGCCAACAATAAGGATATTCCTACTATGGGAAGAGAATCTACTACTGCTACTTTAACCATTCCGGTTGTTAAATCAGACCGCAAGAAAACATTATGTAATGGACATTTTACAATTCCTCCAACTCCTTCTATCAATATATCATAACCTGTATATGACTCACCCAGATTCTGCAAGACAGAATTTAAAATCAGACTTTGCTTTGCTCCTGTGTCTCGGAGTATGGAAATAGGATATTGTTGTGAACTACTACTATGAGATATAGTTCCTGAAGATACAAATGGTTTGAAACAAGGATCATGATTTGATGAGGGGGGTTCTACATTACTTGACAATACCGGCTTCTTTGGTAGTGTATCCTGAATAGAGGATTTTGAATCATCTGATTTTATATTACTTACAAGAGTTGGTGTCTTATTGGAGAATGAGGGTGTCAGTCTCTTTCTGCAATTAGAAATGTGATGGCCAACCTGTTTACAATATGAACAAGTTACAGGGGGATTAGTCTTAAACCTTTCCATTCTTTGCCAAGGTTGGTTTGGAGGATATTGATTGAAATCAGACCTGTAACTGAAATGTGATGGGCTAGACTGATTTTCAAAGTGTTTCTTTGGGGACCAAGGATCAGAGTATTTTGTTGAATCTGGAATATATGACTTTGACTTTTGGGATTCCATTTGTCTTGACTTAGGTTTATGATTTAGTGTGAACTCATCAGCCAATACAGCAGCTTTAGTTAAAGTTTCGGGAACATGATCATCTATAAAAATCCTAAGATCTGTCTCTAAGGTATTCTTAAACTGCTCCAATAAAATCAACTGTTTAAGTCTATCTAAGGTGTCCGTATCACTAGCCAAACACCACCTATTGAATAACCTCTCTTGTTGAGCCGCATATTCTACGTATGTTAACTGAGGTGTCTTCCTATAATTACGGAATTTCTGTCTATAGGCCTCTGGTATTAGTTCATAAGCTTTTAAAATACAAGCTTTCATATTATCATACTCGCTTTCTGCTTCTGAAAGAGAAGTATAGATTTGCTGAGCCTTACCCTTAAATTGTGTTTGAATGATTAATGGCCAATTTTCTTTAGGGATTTGTAACTGTTGCGCCAATTTTTCCCACTGAAGAAAGAAAATTTCTGGCTCTCCTTCTGAAAATTTGGGTAAAAGTTTTACATACTTTGAAATATCTATAAGACCTTCCTGAACTACGGGTTGTCTATCAACAATCCTAGCTTCTACTTCTGCCTTCTTTAATTCTAACTCTGCCAATTTGACTTTAGTTTCGTTCTCTCTTTCTATTTGTTTCACTTTAGCTTCCTCTTCTCTAGCTCTAAATTCTGCCTCAATTTGCATTTGTTTCAGTTTAGTTTCCTCCTCTTTAGCTACTCGTTTCGCTTTAGCTTCCTCTTCTCTAGCTCTAAATTCTGCCTCAATTTGCATTCGTTTCAGTTTAGCTTCCTCCTCAATTTCTACTCTCCTGACCTTTAATTCAATCTCCTTAATCTTAAGTTCGGTTAGTCGTGCCTCTATTTCTAACCTATTTGAAGGAATTTGTATAGCTGTAATCTCTTCTGGAGATAAGATCTCATCTTCGATCAGATTTTCAACGAGTTCCTGAAGTATTTTTTTCTTTCGCAAACTTGTATCAATGTCTACTCCAAAGTGCTTGCCTATTTCTATCAAAGCGTCTTTAGTTTGTTTCTTTAAGAAACTTACCTTGGGATTTTGAACGAATTCTTGAACTATATCATCCATCTCTATAAGAATGTGTTAAATACCTGATCCAATATCCTTGGCAAGGGTCGCCACTTTGTTACGGGCGGCTGGTATGTGAAGATACGTTACGTATAACGGATATGTGCTTAAGAACCAGCTCACTTCTAGAAGCCACTGTAGGACTGAACTATCTGGTCAGGGCCTAGATAATTCGTAAGACTAGAAGTAAAGGTAACAAAGAAGATTCCAGGAAAGGAATATTAAACTAGCGATAAAACTAGTAAACGAAATTATTAATGGAAAATGTATTTACAGGCAATTAACACAAAAGAGAATGGGCAGTAGGGTCAATGGGACCGTTACACGATTATAAGAATATGGAAATTATCGTTCAAATAAGAAACACAAGATAAGTATACAATATGGTACTATCTAAGTACAAAGAGATCAGGAACATGCATCAAAATAAGTAATAAGTACAAATATAAGTAAAGTAATGCAATGTATATCAGACACGTAATGTAGGCAAAAAGGGTGATCACTTCACACCAATCGTCTCATGAATCTAAACTTTCTAGTTTTTATCAAGAGATCAATATGTGGGAATATGACAAGGAATGAGCGGTTTCCACCGCTTATATACCATTGGACCGGAAACGGAATACTTCCGGTTAAGGGTGCGGGTGAGGAGGAGGGTAAGTTAACACGTCAACATGGGTAGTTTTAGGACCCTCGACTCGCTTGAACAATCTATTTATTTAGTAACTGTCAAATCTGTGCGCTCCGAACTATTCAGGATTTCGCTTGTCTGTTTGTTCTACCAGAGTGCGCACCTCTCCGCACGTAGGCAAGATTACATATAGTGGACGGGCGTTACTGCTTAACATTGTTACAATACATACATAGACAAGAAATATGAACATAGTTATGTAATACAAAGGAACACAATTCTATAACATAATTACACATATGACGTAATATCTAATATTACGTTACAATATACATATACATATACATATACATATACATATACATATACATGTGTGTGTGTGTGTGTGTGTGTGTGTGTGTGTGTGTGTGTGTGTGTGTGTGTGTGTGTGTGTGTGTGTGTGTGTGTGTGTGTGTGTGTGTGTGTGTGTGTGTGTGTGTGTGTGTGTGTGTGTGTGCGTGAGGTGAGGAGGAGATAGGAAGTGAAAAAAAAGATAGCAAATATGGCTAATTAAAGATTATTGGGATAATTTGGGCACATGGAAAGGATGAGTGATGAAAGATTAGTAAAAGAGGTATGGAAGGCAGAGGTGGGGGGAGTAAACTTGAGGGAACGACCGAGGATATGATGAATGGATGGGGGTGAAGGGAGCGTTGAGCAGGAGGGGAATGTCTGTTGAGCATGGATGGGAGAAGGCAGCAGATAGGAATGAGTAGGAAATGGCTGTGTATGGATGATACTGTTATGCAAGAGAGGGAGGAATGGAATGTAGGGGACTCTTGTGTGTGAATGATATCTTGACACAGCTCGAAGGGATTTCTCCCCGTCTTCTCTTTTTCTGCATGAGGGTACGAAAACGGAGGGGGATCGCCGATTAGATAAAGCTGAATTACTGTGGATATGCTGTGTCTTCCTGCATTGGTTATGACCCAGGGCAATGGGCGAGATACAGGGATGACCCGTCATCCAGGAGGAGCCAAGATAAGAGGGAGGGAGGGGTGGTAAATGGGAGTGGAGTATGTGGGGATGAAATGGGTGGGAGTGGATTTATGCCTTTGACTTTGGCTACCTCCCTTGTAAGGGGGGGGGAGCCGTTGGTATAAGTATGTATGTATATTTTTCCTCTTGCTTTATCTCCCTAATGAGAAGGATTCAGTCTTGCGCCCTGCAACGCGGCGAGGGTGCCACTTGTTCATGTGACTGTAGCCACGAGCAAAACACCAACACGCCCACGAACACACACCTGCGAAGGCAAGAGAAGGCGTAGAGAAAAAGGCTAACGAAATATATTTTTTCTCCAGTAAATGTTGAAAAAGATGTTCTTCGAAAATGTAAGAGAATTCGAACTAAAGATTCTGTTTTGTTTTTTTTTGTCTTTTTTTTATGCGAATTCTTTGGGTACTGCCACGCCAATGAGGCAGTCATAAAACTGATAAAGGAAAAACTTGATAAAGGTAGTGGAAAGAAAGAATAGAAATTAAAACTAAACATTGTTTATTTTGAGTGGAGATGAGTCTTCAATCATAGTAATAAATGCTATCGCCACTAGAATTTTCATTGCATAAAACTTATATGGGCAATACCCCGTTCAGGGAACAGAGAGAAGAATAGCAATGACATGTACAGCTTCGGATAATGAACCTAATACAATAACAAAGCCAACGTGGTTATTAGTGCTGTATCATCTCTAACGCGTTTATGTTTCTCAATATTACTACAGAGCATACATAAGCCTAAGCACAAAATGAGACGCAGGTGACACAAGAGACGCAGGCGACACAGAAGACGAAGAAGACGCAGGCGACGCAGGAGACGCAGGAGACGCAGGAGACGCAGGAGACGCAGGAGACGCAGGCGACGCAGGGGACCCAGGGGACGCACGAGACGCAGGGGACGCAGGCGACGCAGGAGACGCAGGCGATGCAGGAGACGCAGGCGACGCAGGAGACGCAGGCGACGCAGGAGACGCAGGCGACGCAGGAGACGCAGGCGACGCAGGAGACGCAGGGGACGCAGGAGACGCAGGCAACGCAGGAGACGCAGGCGACACAGGCGACGCAGGCGACGCGGCAGACGCAGGCGACGCAGGAGACGCAGGAGACGCAGGAGACGCAGGCGACGCAGGAGACGCAGGCGACGCAGGAGACGCAGGAGACGCAGGCGACGCAGGAGACGCAGGCGACGCAGGCGACGCAGGAGACGCAGGCGACGCAGGAGACGCAGGCGACGCAGGAGACGCAGGCGACGCAGGAGACGCAGGCGACGCAGGAGACGCAGGCGACGCAGGAGACGCAGGAGACGCAGGAGACGCGGGAGACCCAGGCGACGCGGGAGACGCAGGAGACGCAGGCGACGCAGGAGACGCAGGCGACGCAGGCGACGCAGGAGACGCAGGAGACGCAGGAGACGCAGGCGACGCAGGAGACGCAGGAGACGCAGGCGACGCAGGAGACGCAGGCGACGCAGGAGACGCAGGCGACGCAGGAGACGCAGGCGACGCAGGAGACGCAGGAGACGCAGGAGACGCAGGCGACGCAGGAGACGCAGGCGACGCAGGCGACGCAGGAGACGCAGGCGACGCAGGCGACGCAGGAGACGCAGGAGACGCAGGCGACGCAGGAGACGCAGGCGACGCAGGAGACGCAGGCGACGCAGGAGACGCAGGCGACGCAGGAGACGCAGGCGACGCAGGAGACGCAGGAGACGCAGGAGACGCAGGCGACGCAGGAGACGCAGGTAACGCAGGCGACGCAGGAGACGCAAGCGACGCAAGAGACGCAGGCGGCGCAACATGGAACAAAGGCAGACTTCCTGTTGTTCAACTGAGGTACAGCTTGAACTTCCCTCTCATTTGAAATGCTGAGTTAGTATATCTAGAAGCATTTCAAGTGGGAGAGAATTTCAATCCATACTTCAATTCAGCAACAGGAAGTGTGCCTTTGCTTTGTGCTGCGTCGTCTGTGTCGCCTGTGTCTCAGTTTGCACTCAGGTTAATCTTCCAATTGTGCCACTTCATTTGCTACAGCATTTATGAATATGAGTGGAAGGGTGGTGAGGTAAACACCAGGAACCGTTGGAGTTTTTATTTCTAACGTTTCGTCCTGAAAGGACTTCCTCAGAGTGTACACAAACAAATAATTGACAGCTTATATACCCACAGCTTATCCCGTTCCTCCCCGTTCGTCTTCGCTCCTCATGCACCCCCGTTCGGCATCACGAAGAACCAAGCTGGCCGTTACTCTCGCCAACTTTACAAATCCATCACGGTGGTTGCTACATGGATGTAAATTGATATAGGCTGCCTCAATAACTTTTCTTCTCTGTTTTGTTAGACCTCTATGCAGCACCTCTGTTCTTTCCCAATCTGGTAGGTGGCCAAAGTTGTCAAGGTGGACCACTAACGAATTTGATGTTCTGTGAGCTCTGATGTCGCTTTTGTGTTCATAGGTACGTTTCTTTATCCCTCTGCTGGTTTCTCCGAAATAACTAATGGGACAGCTTTTACATGGAATTTTGTAAATCAAGCTGTTCTCTACTGTATCGACTTTACTTTTGTTCTTACTCCTCACAATCTCTCCTATCCTGGCACCAGTGCCGAACAACTGTTCCATTTCACTCGCGCGTCTTGAGTTGGGGACGGACAAAAACCCACCATTGTCACCCTCACTCTCTCCTCTTTTATCCCCTCTGCTTCTTTTACTTATTCTTAGGGCCTTCTCCCTCAATCTGTGTAAAAGACCTTCTGGATATCGTAGTTTTTTGAAAATATAAAAAATGTGATTGATCTCTTCCTGGAGGAATTCCTCACTACATATTCGGAAAGCTCTCAGGAAGAAACCAATGACAATTCCACTTTTAATTCTGTCGTTGTGGACCGAGTAAAAATGCACGATGTCATCCTCGTTGGTGCTTTTCCTATAAACTGAGAATGCGGTCTTATTCCCTTTTCTCCAAACCACCGTGTCCAGGAAGGCCAATCTATTATTTTCTTCATGCTCCATTGTGAACTGAATGTCCTGTTCTATCCCGTTTAACCTATTCAATTTTTCGTTGAGATCGATTTCCCTTGGAGCAACGACCAGTACGTCCTCTACGTAACGCATCCAAGTGGAATCCTGGCCCATTACGTTCACTAAATTATCCCTTTCTAACAATGGGGAGTCCCTTAAGTGCAGTGTTAGCCTCATTGTACATGGAATTGTTAGAAAGGGATCATTTTGTGAACGTAATGGGCCAGGATTCCACTTGGATGCGTTACGTAGATGACGTACTGGTCGTTGCTCCAAGGGAAACCGATCTCAACGAAAAATTGAATAGGTTAAACGGGATAGAACAGGACATTCAGTTCACAATGGAGCATGAAGAAAATAATAGATTGGCCTTCCTGGACACGGTGGTTTGGAGAAAAGGGAATAAGACCGCATTCTCAGTTTATAGGAAAAGCACCAACGAGGATGACATCGTGCATTTTTACTCGGTCCACAACGACAGAATTAAAAGTGGAATTGTCATTGGTTTCTTCCTGAGAGCTTTCCGAATATGTAGTGAGGAATTCCTCCAGGAAGAGATCAATCACATTTTTTATATTTTCAAAAAACTACGATATCCAGAAGGTCTTTTACACAGATTGAGGGAGAAGGCCCTAAGAATAAGTAAAAGAAGCAGAGGGGATAAAAGAGGAGAGAGTGAGGGTGACAGTGGTGGGTTTTTGTCCGTCCCCAACTCAAGACGCGCGAGTGAAATGGAACAGTTGTTCACCCGAGCAGGGCTAAAAATTGCGTTCGGCACTGGTGCCAGGATAGGAGAGATTGTGAGGAGTAAGAACAATAGTAAAGTCGATACAGTAGAGAACAGCTTGATTCACAAAATTCCATGTAAAAGCTGTCCCATTAGTTATTTCGGAGAAACCTGCAGAGGGATAAAGAAACGTACCTATGAACACAAAAGCGACATCAGAGCTCACAGAACATCAAATTCGTTAGTGGTCCACCTTGACAACTTTGGCCACCTACCAGATTGGGAAAGAACAGAGGTGCTGCATAGAGGTCTAACAAAACAGAGAAGAAAAGTTATTGAGGCAGCCTATATCAATTTACATCCATGTAGCAACCACCGTGATGGATTTGTAAAGTTGGCGAGAGTAACGGCCAGCTTGGTTGTTCGTGATGCCGAACGGGGGTGCATGAGGAGCGAAGACGAACGGGGAGGAACGGGATAAGCTGTGGGTATATAAGCTGTCAATTATTTGTTTGTGTACACTCTGAGGAAGTCCTTTCAGGACGAAACGTTAGAAATAAAAACTCCAACGGTTCCTGGTGTTTACCTCACCACCCTTCCACTCATTCTGTCCTACGTACTTCAACATTTATGAACATATATATATACATATATATATATATATATATATATATATATATATATATATATTTGTAGGAGTTATTATATGCACCATTGTGGTAAGTTGGCCGTATAAAGGTAAATGTCTGCAACTGTACAAGTGAACGTACTGAGGAGCTCCCACTGGCACTTAACTGCGGCCGAAGCCGTCATTTTTGCCCTATGTACCAGGACATCTAATTCAAAGAGAACATCCAATTCACACATTGACAGTTGTCGGAAATTGATCTTTGGGGGTTTGCGGTTATATATGAGATTGAGGTCCGACGCAACGCATAACAAACACAAAGCAGGAAATACCATCGCGTGTGTAAGATACCAAGCGAGTTTTTTTTATGCGGTTATAACCCTCACAGGCATAGCTAGGTGAGTCTGCGAGTCTCTACACGACGTTTAAATGCGAAAATGCATAGTACATGTGCATACACATGTCTGCAAATATTTTTCATATTTGATGGTCAGCCTTGGTCTTCATCCTCCAAATCCTGATCTACAACATCTATCAATCTGTCTTACTAGTTATACCTACCTTTATGTATAATGCATGCCTTTTTTTTTTAACTTATGAACGTAGCTTTTTGTTTTCCTGTATATTCGCGCAGTTAAACAATAATGCTTAGTCCTGTAGTCTGGTTGACTTAAATACGGACTTTCTACGAGACTGTGGGAGACGGTCATTGGTTAACTGACTTCATACAGTGACGTAAAAGGTGGCTCAAAATAGATGCAACCCATTAGAATTAGAATTTATTACTCAGAAAAGAAACTCAAAAATTAATATTATATTTTCTAGATACTGACATTGTAAAAAAATATATTCAAGGTCTCTGGCTCAAAGGATATATTCAATAAAGCACATTTTCTTAATAACTACCATTGTGATGCAGACACGAATGAAACTGGCGATCACAGTTGTTCGTCAGTCTGACAACGCGAATCTTCTGGGTACTGGCCACTTGAAGCTCAGTAATGGACTGAGAACAATTTTCATACGCGTGGTTTAAAAAAAAAAAAAAAAGTGAGATTCAGATCAAGTGAATGGGGAGACCACTCTGATTCGCGGCGCTTTCTGATCAACCGATGAGGGAATCGTTGATCTAGCCACTCCATTGAGTTATCTGTTTTATGCGGAGTACATACATACATCAACAGCTCTTTCCCCCTTACAAGGGAGGTAGCCAAAGTCAAAGGCATAAATCCTCTCCCATCCATTTCATCCTCCACATACGCCACTCCCATTTTACCACCCCTCCCTCCCTCTTTTCTTGGTTCCTCCTGGATGACGGGTCATCCCTGCATCTCTCCCACTGCCCTGGGTCATAACCAATGCAGGAAGACACAGCGTATCCACAGGAAGGCCGCTTCATTTAATCAGCGACCTCCACCCCACCCCACCCTCGTTTCCGTCCCCTCATGCAGAAAAAGAGAAGACGGCGAGAAATCCCTTCGGACTGCGTCAAAATATTATTCACAAATACTCCCTCACCCCCCACACAAACACAATCAGTAAGAGAGATAAAGAGTTTATTCTTATCTTATTTTGTTGGAGGTAACTGGTACTTCTATCAGTAAGGATAATGCCGAGCCGAAGAGTTGTCGTCATGGAGGTGGTAGAGATGATTTAGGGAGGACAACATAAAAGAATGATCAGCATTCTTTTGGAGCGGAGAATTGTCTCCCATCATATGATAATGATGCGTGACTATGGTCCATAAGGGTGTCATTACAGTCCTTATATTAATGACTGCAAAAAAATGCAGTCGACACACGGAAAGAGAAAGATAAATAGACAGACAGAAAGAGAGGCAGAGACAGAGACAGAGACAGAGACAAATACAGAGAAAGAGAGAGAGAGAGAGAGAGAGAGAGAGAGAGAGAGAGAGAGAGAGAGAGAGAGAGAGAGAGAGAGAGAGAGAGAGAGAGAGAGAGAGAGAGAGAGAGAGAGAGAGAGAGAGAGGAGAGAGAGAGAGAATAGTGTTAAACATATTATTGTAGATGTTGACAGATAGGCATACAGATGCATAGAAAGTGAGATTAAAATGTACCAGTCTACGTGAAAGAGGAGAGAGAAAGAATAATGTTAAACATATGATTATAGAGATAGATAGATAGGCATACAGATGCATAGAAAGTGAGATTAGAATGTACAAGTATACATGAAAGAGAAGGAGAGAGAGAAAGAGAGAGGAGTGGGTAAAGAGAGAGAGACAAAGAGAGAAGCACGCGTGGAATGTGGTTGCAATGTACATTGGCAAGAGCAAGATTTCCGAAGGAAAAAATTAACCGGTTATTCGAGCTGCTTCAGGGAACGGAAGAGCGAGTGGAGGTGATGGATGGCAAAGAGGAAGAGGAGGAGGAGTAGGAGTTAGCAGAAGGAGGACCAGGAGGAGGAAAAGGAGGAGGAGCAAGAGGGTGATGGGACCAGAAGTGGACGGGGGAAGAAAGGATGAAGGCAGCAAGAGGAAAATATGTAGAGAAAATATCAACAAAAAAAAGGTGGAAAAAAAGAAAAAATATAGGAAGGAGGCTGAAGGAAGACACGGCAGCAGAAATAAAATTTACAAGTAAATAGTAAACACTATCAGAAAAAAGGAGTTCAAGAAGAGAAGATTCAGGAAGGAGACTGAACAAAGAAATTAGGACTTGGATGATAGAGGACAGTAAAAGTGAAAATACGGAACAGATACCATTAACAGAAGCGTGGAACAGAAGAAGAGGAATTAATAGAAATATTGATGAGGTAAGAAAGAATAGAGAGGAAGAGGAAGTCAAGGGAAGGAGAGAAGCTGAAGAACCAAAGTAGTAGACGAGGACAAAAATATCAGGCTTCAGAGACTTCCCAGAAACAATCTTGAATCCTTTCACTGCTGTTGGCGACCCAAAACTTTCTTCCTGATGTGCCACCTGTCGATTTTATTCAGCCGAGGAAAACCCCCTTCTACAGTAAAAGCCTCAATCCTCTTAACGCGATGAATTACCTTATAGACTTTTGGCCATCCGGTTTCATTCGGTCGAGGGACGGATGCGGAACAATCAACCAATCAATACATCGTTTCGGCTCGAACCCACACCTCAACTGAACAAACTCTAACAGGGACAGAAACCTGTATAAAGTACAGTTTTCATTATTCAGAGATGATACAGTAGTCAGCACATTACATTTGTGTACGCTGTAGTAGTACCATGTCATGATTTGAAACAAAGATCCAAATAGGAGATGGAGGGAGAGATGAAATGAACGCGCGGAGAGAAGGGGATTAAGAATGGAAGAAGAGAAAGAGTTCGTAAAAGCAGAAAGAAGTGAAGAGGAAGCTCCGGAGGCAGCGTGGGAGAGGATGAACGGGAAATGAAAGAAAGAGGGATGAAAGGTGAAGGTAAGGAAGACTGAGGGAAAGGAGGGAGAGGATGAACAGACTCGTATGTACATCTGTTTACGGGACCAATAACGTGTACCTAATAGCACTAGTCCTGCAAGATGGACGTCGGAGAGAGTTATCCCCCTGCCAACCATCTTCTCAATTCATTCACGTTTTCACCTCCGTCTGGAGGTGCAGACCTGAATGCTGACATTCGGTCCCTGGACTGAGCTTAGGATCTTTCTATCAACTTTAATTTGGTCTCCATACTGAGCTTATGATCTTTCTATCAACTTCAACTATGTTCCTTCAATTTTATCAAAAAAGGAGAGATTAGAACCTGTGAGTATTTCTTTCTTCCTACAACTGTAAGTCGGTGACAGAGACAAAGCCCTACACTAATACAACATAGACAACAGTCCGGAGCTTCTGTGAGAGGGCCCGAAGACCTCCGCCAGCCAATGTAGGGATGCGGGTCTTAGAAAGAATTGTATTGTAAACACTTTCTGTGTGTAGTTAATAACTTTTGTCATGGTTTAGAGAAAAAAAATCTATCCCTATGACAAAGTTTGTGTATATATATATATATATATATTTTTTTTTTTTTGTCAATTTTCTTTGTTTCTTTATTGGTTAGCAATACTGCAATGAACCCTGGGTACTAGTAAGGAGTGAGGCATTGTCAATGTAACAATACTTTCTCTTACATAAGAATGTTGGGTACTATTTGTATTACTACTTGTGGAAACATGATTTTGGGTAGTGCGTAGTGCTGTGCTGTAAGTGGTGAGGAGCCTACGCCAAGAAACGAGGAGTATCTGCATCCAAAGCCGTCGCCTTTTCCCTATAAGCTCTAACGATAGCTGGGGCAGATAACAGTCAATGCTGGGAATCCGAGAGGAGTGTAAGATTCAAAATCAAAACTAACCTAGTGCAAAACCAGCACGCTTCCGATTACGCTACCAAGGGCCTATTGTATTGTAATTTTCATTACGTTGTGTCCGGATATTGTATACGATCTCGCAGTTCATAACGTGAACGTTATGTCTGTAACTTCACAAATCGTCCAGTTGGCTGGCATACCATGGAAGGTATATGAAAGCCCAGGGCAAGGTGCAAATTTGCAAGTCCTGAAATTCTTTGTGTTAAATGATCCTTTGACTGACTGATTGATTAGTTGATTAATTGTACAAGGAATTAGAAATGTGAAGGCATTGAACGTAATGTGTTGATTCGGACACAAATTCAGACCTTTTAATTGGATTCGGACAGTCAGAACTTGGACTCGGACAGTCTGGACTCGGAATCGGCACTGGCCTCGGTCAACCAAATACCTTCACTGACGTTCCGGTTGGTCAAACAATTGAAAGATGTCTTGTCTTTACGTAACGCCTGCTGGGCATAGCCTTTCGTCCTGTAGCGACTCCTTGGAGATCTTAACAAGTGACCCAGCATGTACTCTAAAGGAAACAGGATCGCTTCACTGGATGCTGGATCACTGTTCACGAATATTGATGTGGACAGGACTATCGCTTTTGTCATCTAACGAGTCTACCATGACAACTCGCTCCCTCCTTAGACATTTCTGAATGCATACTGCGTTTCTTAGTTCAACTCTGCACAAAAAGGATATATGTACACTCAAATATAAGGTGTAGCGATAGGATCTCCTTTGTTGGAACAATTTATTTCATAGGAACAGGAGGATAGAATGTCCTGTCCGAGAAGATGAAGAAATGGAGGACTTTCTTCGGCGCTTGATTAAAGAGGTGGGCCTCAAATGCACTACCGAGGGAAGAAATAACAATATACTTTCTGTCCTAGATGTTCTTGTTTCCCAATCCGACTCGAAATACAAAATATATATCTATGTAATAGCAACCAATAACGGTCGCTGCCTTAGCGGACTGGGTGAGGCAGCTGGTCTTGGTGACAGGGCTCTTTGTTTTCGTAGTTTGGTAATGTATGATGAGGTTGATTTTGGCGTTGGGGGTTGGTGAATATGAAGTTCTGTGTAATGATGTTCCTGAGTGTTGGTACCAAATAATGCCAGATAGACGGAGTTGCATTGGAATCTCCATTGGGAGTACTCTTTGCCAACTTCTTCATGGTTAGTATCGAAAAAGAGGTCTTCGGCGAAGTACAGAAGCCGCATATATACTGTCGATGCATTTTTTTTTTTTTTTTTTTTTTTTTTTTTTTTTTTTAAAAATAGGAAATAACAAAAAAATAAAGCCCCACAACAGCGACTAAAGAAGCCTCGGGGCTCAACGTCACTATCAAACACAGTGAAAAGGGATCTCTCCCATTCCTTGATATACTAATAAGGCAAGAGGAAAGTCCACACTGCAGTACATACCAAAGCCAGCGACTCTGGATATTGCCTAAATGGACTCAGTGAATACCCTCAAAGATATAAGGACTCAACAATATTGACATATGCACGATAATCTCTCAGCCACGGTATTAACTAGAAAAATATACAATGTACAGTTGGAAAGAGCATCGCAGATCTCCATTAACAACAGATTTAGTAATAATGACATTGAAAAAGCGACCAAGAAGATCATGAATAGATGGTACCAATATGATAAATCAATAAATGAATCATACTAACCATTAAATAATATTGTCATTGAGGAAACACTACCGCTATGAACCAAAAACCTTCCATTGAGATAACATCTAGCAAAGGGAAAAGTTCACCGTCTCGCCCCTGTTAACATAGTAGTAAGATCCAAAATTTCCCTTCGAGTAGAGAATTGTCAGCTGTACCCTACCTACTCTCCCTCGAGGAGCTTGAGTAGGAAGATGTATATTTGTTTATAATATGACCTTGTAGGGACCATGAAGTTTAATGCACTTCTACTGACACTAAGCCGCAAAGAAATTCACAAAGAAAATATGCGGGTGTTTCTCAAGCGCCTGGCGTCTGGAAGGGGAGTATGTATGTATGTATGTATGTATGTATGTATGCATGTATGCATGTATGCATGTATGTATGCATGTATGTATGCATGTATGTATGTATGTATGTATGCTCCGTGACCTCAGCTAGAGAACTCAGTCTGCTCCGTGACCTCAGCTAGAGAATTCCATCTGCTCCGTAACCCCAGCTAGAGAATTTCATTCTGCTCCGTCATCTCAGCTAGAGAACTCAGTCTGGTCCGTGACCTTGGCTAGAGAACTTGTCTACTCCGTGACCTCAGCTTGAGTCTGTTCCGTGACCTCAGCTAGAGAACACAGTCTGTTCTGTAACCTCAGCTAGAGAACTCGTTTGCTGCCGAGACTCCAGCTATCGAATACCTCTTGTTAAGTTTATTACTTCCTGTGAAGTTTATATCTTCGAATAGTGACAAGTGATTGTGTTGTGTTTTTGTAATTGTATACGTATAGCGCTATACAGTTACAGGTATAAGATAAAGTGTAGTGTTCTAGTAATTTAGAATCAAAACAGTAGTCTGTTACTGTACTCCAAAGGTAGGAGTAATAGTATAAGGTAAGCAGAGTAAGCTTCGTGTATTTAGTTTATTTAGTGACCGCTTTTGTTTCTTTTGTTGATTTATATTTTCTCTTTGCTGTTTGTATTTCGAAGTAGGAGTGAAATGGCTTGTGGATGTTGTGCGAACCTGGAAGACCGTCTCAGGATGTGTGAGGAGGAAATTCGTCTTCTCAAAAGTACGTTCTGTGAGAAGAGTGAATCCTCCCCACAACCCAAAGAGCGTCCCACCTCTTCCACTTCTATCATTGCCGTGAGCGAGTGGCGCTCCGTGGGATCCCGTTTGTCGAGCCCGCGTTCGGTAAGAGGGTGCCCTACAGAGCAAACGATGGCTCTAGCCAATCGTTTTGCTCTGCTGAAAGATGTAGTGGCTGAAAATCAGGATTTCTTGGTGGTGGGGGACTTCATGGTGCGAGGCTATGACGACATCCTGCAACGGAAGACTAAACGACGTTACAAGCTTGAATGTCAACGGGGCCGTGGGATTGCCGATTGTACCCGGACCATCAGGGAGCAAAGGCGGAAAACACGGTTATGATTGTTCATACGGGAAGTAACGACGTGGGTAGGGTGAGATCAGAGGAACTTGTTCGGGATTACAAGGTTCTCCTTCAGGAGATAAAGGAGCGTGGGAGCCGTCACGTAGTCTGTGGGATCCTTCTGAGGATCTACGCTGGCTCGTGTTGGAACAGTAGAAACATAGGGATTAGTGAGAAGATATCATAGTTGTGCACGCAGCTGGGATACCATTTTCTTGATCTTTGGTATCTCTTTTCCAGGGGTCATGACCTTTATGCTTCTGATGGGATTCACCTAACTCGCAGTGGCAAAGATGTTCTTACAAACATCATTATGGGAGTTTGTAATGAACTAGTTCCTTTCTTGGGTTAGAAAATCAAATAGTCTGTGGGTAGAATTAACCCAAACAAATGACAAAAAATTAATGTAGATGTAATATATAGGCCAAAAACATTATCATTAGCAGACGACAAACTGTTGTTTCAAGAACTGTCTAGTTTCTGCAACCGAGACTTATTGATAATGGGTGATTCCAATTTTACAGACATTGATTGGATGACCCTAGATCATGGCCATATATGTAGTCGCTTGATAGATTTTCTTTGTGACAATTACTTAGTTCAGCATGTAAAAGAACCCACAAGACATGGAAATTTACTCGATCTATTGATCACTAGCCGCGAAAGCATGATAACCGATGTAGAAATCGGTGAAACTATTGCAAGTAGCGATCACAACTTAGAATAAAATTGCTAAAAAGTTTTAGAATAGATACTTGTGTAGCTAAAATACCCAATTTTAGTAAATCTCAGTTAATAGGGAGGCAAAATTAATCGAAAGACCTGTAGATCAGATGTGGGAAATATTTCAAAATACGCTTACTAAGATGATTCATACTTACATCCCGTTTAAGGACAGACGCCCCCCAAATCAGGCTCGCCCAAAATGGCTTGACAAAGAAACTGAAAAAGTATTGCTAAAAAGAGACAGGCTTATAAGAAATACAAGTGCTCAGGTGCACCTAATGACTATCAAAGTTATGTAATAATACAGAGAGATTTAAAAAAGACAAAAACAAAACAAAAAATGACAATACGAAATGAATATCGCTGATAAATCCGAAGAGCACCCCAAAGAATTCTATAGTTACATTAGAGACGAAAAGGTTATTAGGAATCATCAACTTGAATATTCAAATGGAGGAATGTGTGATAATTTAAACAACTATTTTAGCTCAATATTCGTATGTATGTATGTATTCGTAAACGAAACACCTCAAAGTGGACTCCATACTGAAGCCTGTGAAAAGTCTAGGGTGAACTTACTCCGGTAAATATAACAAAAGAAAAAAAATTGTATAGATAAACTCAAAGTTAAAAAAAAAAAAAAAAAAGAAACACCAGGGCCTGACGGTTGGCATCCAAGATTCTTAAAGGAAATGAAATATTAGATTGTTGTTCCATTAGAAATTATTTTCAAAAAATCCATCATATCCGGAGATGTCCCAAGAGAATGGAAGCTAGCTAACATTACTCTCATATTAAAAAAAAAAGAAGACAAAAAGAAACCAAATAACTACATGCCTATAAGCTTGACTTCAGTCGTAGGAAAAATGATGGAAACTATCATCAGAGATGCTATCGAACATCATTTAGAAAGTAACTGTTTGATAAATGATAACCAGCATGGATTCAGACGGAAACGTTCTTGCGTGACTAACTTACTCGAATTCTACAACACAGTCATCTCGAATTATGACAAAAGAAACAATATAGATTTAATATATCTAGACTTTGCAAAAGCTTTTGATACCGTCCCCCACGAAAGACTACTTACTAAATTAGCTTCACACGGAGTAAGTGGTAGCCTATTAAGTTGGACTAGTAATTGGTTGAATGATCGAAAACAGAGAGTTGTTCTAAATGACAAAACTTCTAGATGGAAAAATGTTACGAGTGGAGTTCCTCAGGGTTCCGTTCTTGGGCCACTTCTATTCATAGTATATATAAATGATATAGACCACGGACTAAAATCTATTGTCTTCAAATTTGTTGATGATACAAAAATGTGCGGAATGGCAAATGATCACTTAAACCAATTAGATATTCAAGAAGATTTAGATAAATTACAGCAATGGTCTGAAAAGTGGCTAATGAAATATAACACAAGTAAATGCAAGGTTATACACATAGGTATAAATAACAGTAAGTACGATTACAAGTTATGTGGAAACCCGTTAACAAAAATGGAAAGTGAAAAGGTTCTCGGCGTAATTATCAGTAACGATCTCAAATCAACTTAGCAGTGTATTTCAGCCTCAGAGAAAGCAAATAAGATTCTAGGACTAATTGCGCGATCTTTTGACTTCAAAAGTCCATCACTCATTAACAAGCTATACAAATCGTTAGTTCGTCCATATTTGGAATATGCTGTTTCCGTATAGTCACCGAATCTCATTAAAGACATTGACAGATTGGAAAAAGTATAACGGCGAGCCACAGAACTGATTCCAAATATAAAAAAAAAAATCATACGAAAATTGACTAAAACATATGAATCTATTTCCCCTAAAAAAAAAAGCATAGACTCAGAGGTGACTTGATACAGGTGTTTAAGATTCTAAAATGAATTGACAACATCAAAAGTGACAAAAATTTCACACCGAGTGAAATCCGACAAGAAATAATTATTTCAAACTGTCCGGAAATAGATTTAATTTGGAAGTGGGTAGAAACAACTTCGCCAACCGTGTAGTTTATGAATGGAATAAACTTCCTGCAGAGGCAGTGCAATGTAGATCAGTTCGAAGCTTTAAGATTCGTTCAGATAAACACCTAAGCAAGATGCTGTAATGCCTGCCATTTATCTTGTATTATTTGTTTGTTTGTTATTATGTCTTTTATTTATCATTATTTCCTTTATTTTCATTTATTTTTAGTTATCTTTCAATTTATTATTATTTACTATTTAACTGTTTGTTTATTATTTAACTATACCTGTGCATTTATTTATTTTGTTTATTATTATTCATGCTGTTATGATTTTTTTTAATTTTTTTATTCATCATTATTATATCTTTTCGCATCCGACCTAGTTATGGACCAAAAGGCCTCCTGTCGGCATGCTCTTCCTTTGTAATCCTTTATGTATGTATGTATGTATGTATGTATGTATGTATGTATGTATGTATGTATGTATGTATGTATGTATGTATGTATGTATGCATGCATGCATGCATGTATGTAAGTAGGTAGGTACCTAAGTATAATAGACATGTATGAATGCATGATATAGTGAGCAAAGACAAGTATTTTCGTTCCATTCAAGTTCATCTGTTAAACGAAGACATGGAACCACTTCCAGGATACCTTGAGTCACTTTGCAAACACTTTCTTCAGCCACACGGAAACACAATATTCTCTTGCTTTCCCCAGCCCTGCGACAAAAACCGACCCAACGGGCATCGGACAACTGCACCCAACGAAATGATAATATTTCTTCTACTTGAACCCTTCGGATGTGCAAGGAGTTTCCCCCGGATGAATAGAATTGTTTGGTGTAAGCCAGAACTAATCCGCAAGCCAGTACCAGTGAAGGGGCTAATCGATATTGAGGTCTTCCTCACTCAGACAAATACGTAAGTCGTCAATAGCACCGGAAGGGTCAACCTTCTCGCCGCGGTAGTGCCCTTGACGACAGATTTCATTCAGGCTCCCATACGATTTTACTCAACTTAAGAAGACTCACCGTGTTGAGGAGATCAAACCTCGCTTTACACCTTGGGCGTGGTAATGACATTCACAGATTTTATTCTGGGCAATATCAGACGATTCTATTCAGTTAAGGGAATATCACCGTTGTGGTATAAAAAACAGAACCCTTCACAAAATAGAATTTTCGCACGTTTCTCGTTCTTATCTATCGTATTTCTGCCTTAGCAGATATCGTTCGCCTTAATTACCTTATTCCCAATCAAACGAGATCTTGTTCTATTCCAAGCCTAGCCGTCATCTTAAAAATTTATTAGATATGATGAACCAATAAATGAATTAAATATAAACAATATGAAATGAATAAACCAAACGAATAACTAACTAAAAAAAAATGAATAAATAGAAAATAAGCACGTAAACGGGTTAATAAGCAAATAGGTAAATCAACCAACCAATCAACTAGTCAATCCACCAATAACTCCGCACGTAATGATGAAATAGATAAAGAAAAGTGCCTGATACTGGATGAAACAGAAAAGTATTTGTAAGTCACTATAGTGAAGTGCCAATGAAAAAATACATATGTCCGAACATGAGCGGCAATGGAGGACACGGGGTGACAATGGTCACCAGCACATTGTACATCGCATTTGTTTCGTAATTCTAAAGACCTGGGTTCGACCCTCAAGTGCCACTGATGATTGCCAAATGCCTAGGCTGTGATAGCATATAAGACGATAGAGACGGTTTCTGCTGTAACTAAGGGCCAACTGGCGTAATATCCATAGTTTCTTTGGGACAGGTAAGGATAAGAGTAAATTACCTTTTTCTCTTCATGAACAGGAGCATCGGATGATAGAATATCATGATGTCGACATATTATCTGAAAATCACAATTGCTACCTGTTAGCTCCTCCAGATTTCATTCCGATCTTTCTTGATTCGTTTAAACCACTAGAGTGCCATAGTCTTGAAAAAATATGCTGGCTAAGACCAGCTGCTTCTGCTCAGTTGAGAGAAACCTTCAACAAGATTTAAAAAATTCTCCTACCCCTCCTCCTCCTCCTCCTCCTCCTATTTTTTATCCTCCTTCTCCTCATCCTTCTTCTCCAAGTCCTCCTTCTCCAACTCCTCCTCCTCTTCCTCCTCCTCCTCCTCTTCCTCCTCCTCCTCTTCCTCCTCCTCCTCTTCCTCCTCCTCCTCCTCTTCCTCCTCCTCCTCCTCTTCCTCCTCCTCCTCCTTTGCTGCCGAACAAGATATTCGACATTATTCACTTCTTATTGTCTCTATTCTTACATTTTCTATTTATCAGTTCACTTTTCGTTCAGTATGTATCTATGACTATCTCCGCATTGCTGAATTAAGTCATTTGGTGTTACTAAAAACATAATCTTTAAAAACAACGCGAAGGTTTCGTGTGTGAACTGAGGTTTTTCGTAAGCTTCTCGTGTCTACTGTTGACGTCCACCTGAAGCTGAATGGAATCGTATGGCATTAAAAAAACAGCATATATACTAATAGAGGCTA
>NC_134784.1:7393419-7395919 GCF_046742065.1 Oratosquilla oratoria
TTGTGGTTTCTAACTCTGGCCTCTCTCACATGCTTTCCAAAACATTGAGACAGACAGGACTTATCATCAGGGCTGTGGAGTCGGAACACAAAACCTCCGACTCCGACTCCGACTCCGACTCCTCTAATTTGGCACCACCGACTCCGACTCCGACTCCGACTCCTACTCCTCTTCATGTAATTAACTGATTATGGCCTACATATTTTATAAAGCCTATACAACACACATACGCTCCAATCTTGAGTAGACTTATATAATTATAAATTGTTTATGTCAACGAATAAATATATATGTTATAGTTTGGCTTTCCTATGTTTGACCACTTCATTAATACTTAATAAGTGAAGTAGAGACAAAAATTTTGAAAGGATATTGAAGAAAATTCTTTGCAAATAAGTGATAAGTATATTTCAAAAACAAAAATACTGTACTTTATAACAAAGGTTGAAATATAACTTTTATAAAGGATATACAAACCTAGTAATAAAAAAATATAATGGAAGATTTTTTACATATATAGTTTTGCAAATACAAAATAAGAAATTAAAGTACTTTATAAAAGAAGTTTAGGCAAATCTCTTGAAAGGAAACAGTAAATATAGAGAAAATAAACCTTATTGATACGAGTACGGTACAAGATCGAGTGTTACAGCTGAACATGTATGATACTGAAAGGTATATGTATCATACATACTTTTTGGGTATCATTATCCTTCATATGTTTTCATACCTTATTTTGTCTTAAATGTACTGAAATTACTGACACAAGTACCTCTTGGTTTAACTACATACTGGTACTGCTACGCGATTATTGCGATGGTTCTGGAACCAATCTTATCGATACGAGTACAAAACAAGATACAGCTGAACATGTTTCAAACGTCATATTTTTCAGCTTTAAATATCCTTATTTCAATAATTCATTGTTAAAAACTATAGAGGGGAAAAAAGAAGGGGGAAGGAGAGAAGAGATAGTATTATTGCGTTAGTCTACAGTTGATATCATAATTACCCTACTGTTTGGCAACACAGCAGTGGGAGAAACCACCAAACTGATGGAGTGATGGAAACGATGCATATGGAACTTGACAGTAATATTACAGCTCCCATGACTGTGTGTCAACAGAAGGTGTAATATTGAGGTGTTTAATTCATTCAAGTAAAACTTTGGATTTTTATCGGTCTACAGTATGTATAGATTTGAAAGCCAGCGTTGCACTAGGACGTTTTGAGGGTTTTGTGGAATGACCACGAAGATTAGACGATGAGATTTATTACATTTTATAAGATTATGGTTTTTTTTATATAATGTACTTGTAAGGAGTGTGCACTGCATAACTCTACAGACTAAACGAAAACCTTATAAAGTGTCAATTTAACTGGAGTCGGAGTCAGAGTCGGTATATTTTCACCGACTCCGACTCCGACTCCAGTGACACCTTAATTGCTTCCGACTCCGACTCCGACTCCACGACTCCGACTCCGACTCCACAGCCCTGCTTATCATAGTAAATGACACAGGGAAGAAAATAGGACACTTGATCACAAACAAAACCAAGACGAACCGTGACAATAGCATCGTATACAAAATTCCCTGCAATGGATGCGACTGTGCATACTACGGAGAGACATACAGAGGATTTAACAACAGACTCACAGAACACAAAGCGGACATTAGACACCACCGAGAAACAAACGCTCTAGTTAACCACCATACGAACCCTGACCCGTACAGTCCTTTTGAACCATCACCATGTAGCATGGTTGCTAGCGTCTTGGCCTCGTGATTATCGACGCACGGGTCAGGGTTCGTATCCCATGCGGAGCTTCTAAAAATGTTCAATCTGTCTTAAAAAACATACACAACTTGTCGGAGGGCTCGCCTAATACGGGATTAGATGAAAATGAGACTAGATCTTCCAATGTTACGTGAAGCGTGGTCGGGGACTTGTACAGTCCTTTTGAACCATCACCATGTAGCATGGTTGCTAGCGTCTTGGCCTCGTGATTATCGACGCGCGGGTCAGGGTTCGTATCCCAATGCGGAGCTTCTAAAAATGTTCAATCTGTCTTAAAAAACATACACAACTTGTCGGAGGGCTCGCCTAATACGGGATTAGATGAAAATGAGACTAGATCTTCCAATGTTACGTGAAGCGTGGTCGGGGACTTGTACAGTCCTTTTGAACCATCACCATGTAGCATGGTTGCTAGCGTCTTGGCCTCGTGATTATCGACGCACGGGTCAGGGTTCGTATCCCATGGCGGAGCTTCTAAAAATGTTCAATCTGTCTTAAAAAACATACACAACTTGTCGGAGGGCTCGCCTAATACGGGATTAGATGAAAATGAGACTAGATCTTCCAATGTTACGTGAAGCGTGGTCGGGGACTTGTACAGTCCTTTTGAACCATCACCATGTAGCATGGTTGCTAGCGTCTTGGCCTCGTGATTATCGACGCACGGGTCAGGGTTCGTATCCCATGGCGGAGCTTCTAAA
>NC_134784.1:7405919-7415919 GCF_046742065.1 Oratosquilla oratoria
ATTGCTCGAGTGCAAATTAGTCTATGGTAGTTCAATAAAGTGTACAGATCAAACACTAAAAAGAACTGAAACGAGTAACTGATAAATCAGAGGTTGGTAAATAAGTACTGTTTGGCTGCGCTTATCAGTCCTGGACGGACGTCAACTGAATGATGCAATAGCAAGAAGTATTTTCGAGGCGACAGATCACTAGATCTTATGACAAAAGAATATGCATCTGCATATCTTAATTTTCGGTATGCATTCTTCAAGTTCTGAGACAATATACCTTGGTCAAGAGGGTTAGACTTTTTTTTTTTCTTATCCAGCTACATCTATAGAATTTAGTATGTCTTCCTGTCTCTAATACTTCTGAATGAACAGGAATTTGTGATCGTTGATTCCGAAAACGCATCTGGACACACTAATGAGACTGGACAACTTGAATCATTGATGCCAAGAAGACTTTAAGTGGCCGTAACAAAAGTCGGTGTTCTCTCACTTTCCTGAACAGTACGCGATCACGTGTCAAGCCTGCTGCCTAAGTGTGACATTTAGAAAGTGTATAAATATCTTACGCATGCATATATGCAGACTCATGTGCATGTATATAATTGCGCGCACACGAGAAGCCAGAAGTTGTTTTGCGTGCAACAGCATCCCATTTTCTATGAAAAAATGACATACAGACTTAAAGTGCAAATTATATCTATTAACTCTTTTGTGTTAGGTAAATGAAACTTTCTGGTGGCAGTCAGAATATAAAAATGTGTTATTTGGTGCACAAAGGGTAAAATCAAGTGGTTTGGATGTTAGAAGTATTGTGATTAATTAGATCATATTTTGGTTGTGCAAGCCATGTTTGCTATGGAGGAATTGCCGTACTAGTCTAACTTCCCTGCTAACTAGTTTCTGGATAGATATTTGTTTGGTGCCACCTTATACAGTATATTCGATGGACCCCTATCTATCTATGAGGAATTTCCCTGTTCGCCATTTTGGACCTGCCAGTTAGCAGAGGGTTCTGTGACTGTATGTGCGAGCTGCTCTTCGTCTCATCTTTCGTACAAGACCTGTTCGATGTGGGTGACCCTGCAAAGATTTTAATCTCTATTGACACAGCTCACGTAGTCATAAAGATACTCAAACCTATCCATCACGTCAAGGTATCAACTCTCGGAGAGCAATTGGGCAATTAATTCCTGTATTTGTTACCGCAATACTTGTTATCGGTAATGACAAGTATATAATGATTTAAACATGCCCACGCGATCAATATTATTGCGAAATATTCCATATTGTACAACCTTTTCTGGTGTTGGGATTGAACGAACTTTCCAATAAATTAAATTTAGAACCTCATCTTTAAAACAATAAATGATGGAAAAAAAAATCTTTGTTTGACATTACTTTTTAAAAACTGATCTAACATGATAGAAATATGTGTTAATACGATTATGTAACGTGCAACAACAAACTCCTTGTAACTCCCTAGAATAGTAATTCTTTTCCACAGATTCTACATTTCCAGGTATCTAAACTTTCAGAATATATTTCCTGTTCAAGAAGATGTTTTTGGACAACTTTGATGACCAGTTACAATATTTCTGAATCACCATCAGAGATAAGCCGCGACAAGTCCATGCTTAAGGGAAAAAAAAAATTGAAGGAATAAAATGAGTCCGTTTATTTGGGAGAGGGGAAAAGTTACTCAAAATTTCTGCCCTGCGATTGTGTGACGTCATGTCGTTTACCTCTTCACCAAAATTTGATTTAGCCAAGAGCGTTTCCTTCCAACCACACAAAACCGCAAATGCTTCAGTCATGCTTTCTCACCATTTTTTGACGTTTATGTTGCAATCATAGATTTCCTCTTCCTCCCCAGTTCTTCTTCATTTTTTTCCCTCGCAGTCGCCCCATCATCTCGGCTGGATCTGTGCGATAATTGTCGAAATTCAGTTCACTAATGAGTCCATTCTTGTCTTGCTTCAGTGATTTTTTTTCCTTGTGTCTCTTTCTCTTGCCTTTTTGTTCACTGTTTAACATTTCCGCTTTTTCTCTCATGCTATCCTCTCGTTCATGGTAGCCAAACTTTCACAAAATTTTCACATCACAATATATCTGCAAGTTCTCTCATATATATATATACATATATGTGTGTGTGTGTGTGTGTGTGTGTGTGTGTGTGTGTGTGTGTGTGTGTGTGTGTGTGTGTGTGTGTGTGTGTGTGTGTGTGTGTGTGTGTGTGTGTGTGTGTGTGTGTGTGTGTGTGTGTGTGTGTGTGTGTGTGTGTGTGTGTGTGTGTGTGTGTGTGTGTGTGTGTGTGTGTGTGTGTGTGTGTGTGTGTGTGTGTGTGTGTGTGTGTGTGTGTGTGTGTGTGTGACCGATCTATGGGGTAATCCTGTGACCTTACACGCATACACACGCCCAACTCTCCGCCCACGAGAGTTGGAGTTACGATTCGCAGCGCAGCGATACTGAAAATATTTCAGCCCTGGTCGGGATTCGAACCCGTACCGCCGTAGTGGCAGCCGGGAATTCTATCAACTGCGCCACGAGTATGTGTGTGTGTGATTCACCATGGTCTTGGATCACGTATTGGACTCATGATCGACAGCTATTTCCCTCCCAGAAGAGAGCTCAGAGCTCATATAGGACCGATCTATGGGTAATGCTATGACCTTACACGTGTGTGTGTGTTTGTGTGTGTGTGCGTGCGTGTGTGTGTGTGTGTGTGTGTGTGTGTGTGTGTGTGTGTGTGTGTGTGTGTGTGTGTGTGTGTGTGTGTGTGTGTGTGTGTGTGTGTGTGTGTGTGTGTGTGTGTGTGTGTGTGTGTGTGTGTGTGTGTGTGTGTGTGTGTGTGTGTGTGTGTGTGTGTGTGTGTGTGTGTGTGTGTGTGTTCTTTTTTCTTTCCTTTCATTCCTTTGACCTTTTTTTTCATTTATTTTCTCTTGCAATAACTTGTAGGTGAGGCGTTTTGTGTCAAACTCGGAGTAAGTGGTAGCCTATTAAGTTGAACTAGTAATTGGCTGAATAATCGAAAACAGAGAGTTGTTCTAAATGACAAAACTTCTAGATGGAAAGATATTACGAGTGGAGTTCCTCAGGGTTCCGTTCTTGAGCCACTTCTATTCATAGTATGTATAAATGATATAGACCACGGACTAAAATCTATTATCTTCAAATTTGCTTATGATACAAAACTGTGCGGAGTGGCAAATGATCACTTAAACCAATTAGATATTCAAGAAGATTTAGATATATTACAGTAATGGTCTGAAAAGTGGCTAATAAAATCTAACACAAGTAAATACAAGGTTATACACATAGGTAAAAATAACAGTAAGGACTATTACAAGTTATTTGGAAATTCGTTAACAAAAATGGATAGTAAAAAGGATCTCGGCGTAATTATCAGTAACGTTCTCAAATCATCTAAGCAGTGTATTTCAGCTTCTGAGAAATCAAATAAGATTCTAGGACTAATTGCGCGATATTTTGACTTCAAAAACCCTTTTCTCATTAACAAGCTATATAAATCATTAGTTCGTCCGCATTTGGAATATGCTGTTTCCGTATGGTCACCGAATCTCATTAAAGACATTGACAAACTGGAAAAAGTACAACGGCGAGCCACGAAACTGATTTCAAATATAAAGAATATATCATACGAAAATCAACTAAAACACATGAATCTGTTTTCCCTAAAAAAGCTTAGACTCAAGAGTGACTTGATACAAGTGTTTAAGATTCTAAAGAAAATTGACAACATCAAAAGTGACCAAATTTTCACAATGGATGAGAATCCGACAATAAATAATGGTTTTAAATTGTTAAGAAATAGATTTAATTTGGAAGTGGTTAGAAACAACTTCGCCAACCGTGTAGTTAATGAAGGGAATAAACTGCAGAGGCAATGCAATGTAGTTCAGTTTGAAGCTTTAAGAATCATTTAGATAAACACCTAAGCAAGATGCTGTAATGCCTGCCATTTATTTTATATTATTTGTTTATTTGTTTGTTATCATTTGTCTGTTTATTATTATTTGTTTGATTAATATCTATCGTTAGTTATCTCTCAAATTATTACTATTTAATATTTACCTCTTTGTTTATTATTTAACTTTACCTACTTATCTATTTTATTTATTATTATTTATATTATTATAAATTTTATCTATTTATCATTATTATAATTTTGTTTCACATCCGACCTAGTTATGGACCAAATGGTCTCCTGTCGGCATGCTCCGCCTTTGTAATCTTTTGTAATCCTTTGTATCATTATTCCCTCTATTCAGGGCTCACCATCTGAACAGAACTGTCGTCCATTAATTCTACCATTTCAGTAACTTAATGACTTGTAACACAGCAACGATGCTCAGGGAGGGCGTATACAAGAGAGAAAATGAAAAGTGTTTCAGAGAGCGGAACTGAAAAATAACAAGAACTCTTTACCTTCTCCTTTGACAGTGAACGCGAGTTCACCTTACGTACAGAAAGACGAATCTTCATAACCCCGGAAGTGAAAATTGGAATTGCGACGCAGAAGAATGCAATAAGATAATGTCGTCGATGTCGTAACGAAGAGAAGAGAGCGAGACTCGCCGCTCAATGCAAACTAAATATTCTCCCCCCGTCGGCGCATGACGTCACAAAGAAGAGGCTGGATTGTCAGGCAGCAAATGAGTAGGCTCCTGGCTAACGAGAGGGTGGAGTCGTTTGAGTGGAAAATCTAATGAGGGTCCTAATGGCAGCCTTTTACTGGCACTTGATGTGAGCAGGCGTGCACATCGAGAGACCTTAACTCTTTAGTTCTTGGTCGAGTCTCTCTCCCTCTCTCTCTCTCTCTCTCTCCCTCTCTCTCTCTCTCTCTTTCTCTCTCTCTCTCTATATATATATGTACATATATATATATATATATATATAAATATATATATATATATATATATATATATATATATATACACAAATTAAACCCACTCTCGGAGAAAGATAAGCTGAGATACAGAGTAAACCGAGAGTGGGTTTAAGTTTTATTTTATTCGTGTGCCACGACACCTACGTTACTTGATATATATATATATATATATATATATATATATATAATATATATATATATATGTATATATATATATATATATATATATATTATATATATATATATATATATATATATATATATAATATATATATATATATATTTCAAACCCCATGATACGAGTTGATTGACCAGAACAAAAACTTTTTTCACAGCTCCCAATGGAGATTTTACAAAACCCTTATTATTTTGATAGTTGTTAATGACGTCAGAAAGAGAATTTATTTCAAACTTAATACAAAAACGAATAAACAGTAGTAAGCAAGCGCTCAATACGTAGATTTTGACATGTAGATCAAAATAACTTTACACCGAAATAATCAAATGTAATAAAGTCTACATCCTATGATTAAACTTTCATCGTTTATTCATTATAATAAATAAATTAAGCTTAACCGCTGGAAAGCAAATAGATACAATTAACGGCTTATTTTTATAGAAAATTTTAATTTAGATGTATTTATTGGAAGTCCAAAACTTTAACCGGAGAACTGGAAGTGGCAGAAAGCCTTCAATGTCTAAGGGCAATGGTTCTTAATCTGTTTCAATGCCCGTACCCCCTGATTATCTCAGAATTTTTTCTTGTACCCCCATCCAATATAAATACAATGCAAACATATGAAAAGGATTAGTGATACAAACCTTGTTGGAAAATGATTAGATATATTCAATTACTGACCAAAAGTACTTTTTTATTTCAAATTAGAAATGTCAATTAGTAGGATACAATGAATGCACATTATGCTTTCTCATGGTGAATATACAGTACCATTGCATTGACTATCGTGTCTCGTACCCCCAGGTCCAAGGGTTTGTGCCCCTCGGGGGTACAGGTCCCCCGGGGTAAGATCCACCGCTACAGGGTGTCTGTCCATTTGCTTCATTTCAAAAACCAACCAATCTCGTGCGACACAGGTACGCAGTCTCCACTAAATCTAATTCGATTATCCATATCAGTAGAAAGTTTTTAACTAATTAGTTGGTCATCTAATCCTGGCGGTTAAATCCGTCTCTAGTCTCCACCCAACATACCAACCATTGTTATCTTACTTGAATTTAGTGAAAAATTCTGTGCAACGAGAGTCGACAAAATAAAGCGGTCTTGAAATCAAACAGAGCAAAAAGTGAGCCTAAACCACAGAGTTGTGCAAGTGCAATTACAGATGGTCATTGTACAATTTTCCACAAAAGAGAGGTATACATATCATAGTGTTCTTATTGTTCATGTTCCCATATGGTAAGAAATGGCAAACTCGGTTAATGACATTTTGAGTTTTCCGCTGAGTTGCGGAGCCTCGCCTAAGAGAATAATAAAAAGAAAATTGCGATCGCTTCACTTCTTCAGGAAAAGTAAATGTCATAGTCAAGTTTTTTCATGTTGTTTCGCACGAATGACGTCGCTAAACTTTTTGAATAGTAACTACGGTTGTTTTCAGATATAAATTCCAGGCCCAAAAAATGGTGACCACCAAGAAGCAATTTCATCTTAAAGTTGGTAGAATAGGGCACTGGACGATAAAATTCCAGACAATTTAATTCGTCTCAGTTGGAGACTTCGAGAACGAATAATATGTGCTGACTTAGACATCTATTAATCACGTGACATCAACATTATGCTATAACCTAGAAGGATTTAGAAAATAAGACCAAAGGGGGAAAAAGCAACCATTGGAAATTAAAATCACTGACAAGCCTAAAAATACACAAAAATTTTCACCGTAACGTTAAAGATAGAAATCATCAAGAATAATATTTGCCACTTAAGTCTGCATGCAGTTATCGCGAATATTCAAATGACGGTATGTGTTATATCTTAAGCAATGATCCTAGTTCCGCACTGGTAAATAGAACACCTCAAGACTATATATTATGTGAACTTATGTTCCTTTGGACGGAAACTTACTCGCTTCTGCAAATAAGACCAAAGAAACCATCCTAGAAATGAAACAAGATATTATATCATTATAAATGAGATACACCAAGAGGAGAGAAGCTAGCAAACTCTATTTCTATATTCAGAAAGGTTAAGAAACAGAATCCACAAGACTACAAGCCTAATTTCAATGGCAGGAAAAATTATAGAAACAATTGTAAGAAATAACATAAAACATCACTTAGAAATCAAACATCTAGCGCATGACAACAAACAAAGCTTCAGACATAAACAATCTTGTGCAACTAATCTAGAATTTTTCAACATAGTTATCTCAGACTGCGATAGAAACAATGTAGTAGATTTTATATATTTGTACTTAGAAAGAATTATATTCTCCCACACTAAAGAATGGTAACTATATTTGCTTTGGATTGAACAAAAAGTATCCTGCTAAGCTAGATTAGAAACAGATTAAACAATGGTAAACACAGACATGTTCCGAATTATATTTTTTTTCTGGAGAATATTGCGAGTTTCTTAGGGTTCATTCAGTAGCCATTTCTGTTCATAGTATATATGACATATAGACTGTGAACTTAAATCCCCAAAGTCATTAATGATACTGAGTTGTGCAAAATAACAAATTACTACATTATTTAACTGAATATTCAAGAAGATTTAGATCAACCAGAATAATGGTCTAAGGAAATATAGTAGATGCCGAGTAGATTACAATATGACAACTATAAGTACTTAGAAGAGACTAGACGCTACAAGACAGAACGGAATGGAGGAAGAAGCTGGCTCGACTGATAGAGAAACAACAAAATCTAACAGGGAGCCGAAGTAAGAAATAAGTAATGTCAGTAAGAAGAACAGCGGATTACTGAGTCGGTTCAAAATTCACTTGGCTTAAATGAATCTTCAGGAGTCGGTCGCTTGAAATGACCAACATTTTTGGATGATGTAACTTCCCTTGTGATTTCTTTCATACCTGTAGAAGTACAGTGAGTTTTATGGTCATGTAGCCGCGTAAAGAGTGTGAGTATAAACAAAGGTACCCCGCTCCTCTGAAAAGTCCACTTGACTATATATATATATAGCCATATATATATATATATATATATATATATATATATATATATATATTATATATATATATAACCATATATATAACCATATATATAGCCATATATATAGCCATATATATATATATATATATATATATATATATATATATATATATATATATATATATCACAGGACAGTCCGTCACGCAGGGCGGAGTCAGAGGTGAGGGGATGTGTGGGTGGAGGTGTGAGGTCAGGAGGGAAGCGGGCTGGGAGCAGGGTCAGGAGGGTGATAATTCTTAACCAAGCGGCTCACAGCTAGCCGTGAGATTATGTCCGGGGACCATTGACCTTTGGAGATGTTCATTGTCCGAACTTGAACATCTCCAAAGGGTCAATGGTCCCCAGACATAATCTCACGGCTAGCTGTGAGCCGCTTGGTTAAGAATTATCACCCTCCTGACCCCGCTTCCAGCCCGCTTCCCTCCTGGCCTCACACCTCCACTCACACTCACACACACACACACACACATACACACACACACATATATATGTGTGTGTGTGTGTTTTTTGTGTATGTGTGTGTGTGTGTGTGTGTGTGTGTGTGTGTGTGTGTGTGTGTGTGTGTGTGTGTGTGTGTGTGTGTGTGTGTGTGTGTGTGTGTGTGTGTACGAAAAAACCTGGAGCCCGGGGACAATAATGGTGGAAACGTAGAAAACACGAGACTCAGAAGTAGGTAATTTATTCCCAACGTTTCGAGTCCTGTCTGGGACTCGTCCTCAGGGTATACAATGGGATACAGAAATCACATGGTCTAAATATACGAGTAGCCGTGCCCAACGGAGGGACGCGGCAACCTGCGCCGGCCGAGAGCGTGTGGTGGTGGAGGGCGATGGGAGAGAAGGGAGACGCAGTAACCTGCGTCAGGCGAGAGCGCGTGGTGATGGAGGGAGAGAGGAGAGAAAGGGGGGGAAGCCATTTACCCCCCGCCGTCGTTCGTGATACTTTTCCACCTCTCTCTTGCCCCTGCGTATATGGGGTTGAGTGTTATGGACCTGTTTATGCTGTCTTCGTTAGTGGCCCACGCCTCCAAGAACAGTCTGCCTCCTTTCCTGTTGTTGTTGTTGTAGAGTACCTTTGCGCCCTGCCAGTCGAACTCGTGTTGGTGCAGTTCAGTGTGTTTGTACACCGCCGAACTCTGGTCTTTTCTATTTACTGCCCTTTGGTGCTCTTGTAGTCTAGTACAAGCCTGTTTTCCTGTTTCCCCCACATAGCGCGCTGTGCAATCGGAGCAACTGATGTACACCGCCCCGGGCTGGTTCAATTTGCTCACCTTATCCTTGACCCGGGTGAGAGCTCCATGTAGCGTGTTACTGGGTCTGTGCGCGATGGTCACCCCATTTTTATTCAATATCCTCGCTGCGACCTCTGAAACCCCCCTCACGTAAGGGACCGTTATCCTGGTTGTGGCTGTTCGTGTCTCGCCCCGGTCTATTTTTCTTCTCTGTGGCGCCGTCCACCTTTTCACTACTTGATTCGGGTAGCCATTAGCCCGGAATACCCTCCTCAACCTGCTTCTTTCCTCTTCCAGCGACTCCTCTATGGAGCAGACCCTCTCCGCCCTGTTCCACAACGTTTTCACCACGCTCTTCTTGTGGCAGATCGGGTGATCACTACCGAAATCCAGCAGTCGATCGGTATGCGTTGCTTTCCTGCACACGCTAGTGACCAAAATGTCACCCACACGTTTCACCATTACGTCCAGGAACGGTAGCTCGCCTTCTGCCTCCTTCTCCATCTCGAATTGGATAGCCTCATGCTTCCCATTGAGCTGTTCCAGGAACCCATCCACATCTCTGTCCTTCATGATTGCGAACACGTCATCTACATACCGCGTCCACAGCTTCAATGATGTTGGTTCAGCGGACAAAATCTCATTCTCGAAACGCTGCATGGTGATCTCAGCCAGGATTA
>NC_134784.1:7418419-7420919 GCF_046742065.1 Oratosquilla oratoria
AGTTAGATATATGTGTGATAGAAGAAAGCTGAAGATAAATGTGGGTAAAAGTAAGGTGATGAGATGTACAAGGGGTGAAAGTGGCAGTAGTCTGGAAGTGAGTATTAAGGGAGAGCGACTGGAGGAAGTGGATAGTTTTAGATACTTGGGTGCAAATGTGGCAGGAAATGGTGGAGTGAGGGAGGAGGTAGAATGTAGATTGAAAGAAGCGAGTAAATGCCTTGGTGGATTAAAGAGTGTAATGAGGAATAGACATTTGGGAATGGATGCTAAGAGGAGACTGTATGAAGGAGTGATTGTGCCAACAGCACTGTATGGGGGCAGAAACATGGAACAAAAGAGAGGAAGAGAGAAGGAGTTTGAATGTGTTTGAGATGAGGTGTCTGAGAAGTATGATGGGGGTTACTAGGCTAGATAGTGTGAGAAATGAGGAGGTGAGGAGGAGAACAGAGGTGGAAAGGGAGTTGCGAGATAGGGTTGATGAAAGAGTATTAGGATGGTTTGGACACATGGAAAGAATGAGTGAAGAAAGACTAGTAAAAGAGGTATGGAAGGCAGATGTGGAGGGAGTGAACATGAAGGGACGTCCTAGGATGAAGTGGATGGATGGGGTGAAGGGGGCTTTGGGGAAGAGGGGAATGTCTGTTGAGGAAGGACGGGAGAGGACGGAAGACAGGGGTGAGTGGGGAGTGGTTGTATGTGGATGATGTTGTGTTGCATGAGGTGGAATGGGCGGGGGGATGGGGGGTGAGGTAGTATGTGTGAGCAAAATTTGACGCAGCCCGAAGGGATTTCTTCATGGAGGGACGGAGAGGGGGGGTGGGTCGCCGATTTAATGAAGCAGCCTTGCTGTGGATGTGCTGTGTCTTACGACACTGCTTGTGACCCAGGGCAGTGGACAAGGTGCAGGGATGACCCGTCATCCAGGAGGTGCTAAGATAAAAGGGAGGGTGGAGGGGTGTGGAGTGTATTTAGGGATGGAATGGGTGGGAATGGTTTTATGCCTTTTCCTTTTTGGCTACCTCTCTTGTAAGAGGGAATGCATGTATGTATATATATATATATATGTGCGTGCGTGTGTGCGTGCGTGCGTGCGTGCGTGCGTGCGCGTGCGCGTGTGTGTGTGTGCGCGTGTGTTTGCGTGTGTTTGTGCGTGTGTGTGTGAGTGTGTGTTCACGCGCGTGCGTGTGTGTGCGTGTGCTTGTGCGTGTGTGTGTGTGTGTGTGTGTGTGTGTGTGTGTGTGTGTGTGTGTGTGTGTGTGTGTGTGTGTGTGTGTGTGTGTGTGTGTGTGTGTGTGTGTGTGTGTGTGTGTGTGTGTGTGTGTGTGTGTGTGTGTGTGTGTGTGTGTGTGTGTGTGTGTGTGTGTGTGTGTGTGTGGTACCTACGACAGTTTTATTGAGCTTATGGTGTCTGTGAAGTTACTGGAGTTTTTCATCGATGTAAGTCTCCCTGTGTTGTTTTCTTTATGCCCAGCACTTTGTGTATTACTACCTGTGGTCCAGGAGTGGTTTTGACTCTATGTTATGGGTTTGATCATATTATCTCCGCTGATTTCCCTCGTCAACACCAAATTTATTGTTTATTTTCTTAGCTGATCAACAATAATTTTGATGTACTGAATCCAAAAATCATATTGGTTTTGCTCAATCAGGTCAACTTTCTGAATTAAGCCACATATTTTTTGACGTTTTTATCTACATGTATTTTCACGTGATATGATGCAAATTTCATTCATATTTCTTGCGATAAACGAATTCTGAAGATTTTGCATGTGCCAGCTTATGACTAATTGTTTTTTGTTGAGACAATAGTCCGGCTTCACCAAGTACCCATGCTTTCTGCCCATATGGGATAATAGGGACACTGCTCAGCATTACACAAAGAAGGACTGGCCTGTGCGCGAGGAATTGGTACCTTGCAGAGCAAGGAACGTCATCAACAATCCTCTGGTAGACAGAGACAAGATACTCTTCCCACCGCTGCACATCAAGCTCGGCTTGATTAAACAGTTCACCAAAGCTCTAGGCAAGGATGCTGGCTGCTTTACTCACTTGTGCCATGCTTTTCCAGGATTAACCATAGAGAAGCTGAAAGCTGGAATCTTTTATGGTCTTCAAATCCGTCAGCTCATCAGAGATCCTGAGTTTGAAAACTCAATGAACGAAGTGGAACTGGAAGCATGGAAGGCTTTTGTTCTGGTCGTGAAGAACTTTCTTGGCAACAACAAGGCCAGGAACTATGCAGAACTTGTCACCAATATGCTGACTGCTTTCAGAAACCTTGGATGCAATATGAGTATCAAAATGCATTACATATTCTCACATATGGATCGGTTTCTTGGGAATCTGGGATCAATGAGTGATGAGCAAGGGGAGAGATTCCATCAGGACATAAAAGAGATGGAGACCAGGTATCAGGGACCCTGGGATGCAGTCATGATGTCTGATTACTGTTGGATTCTGAAGAGAGACATCTCTGCTGCTGAACACTCGAGGTTTC
>NC_134784.1:7425919-7427591 GCF_046742065.1 Oratosquilla oratoria
GGAACTGAGTTGGGATAGGTTTGAAAGGGTGGTGTAGGGGGAGTGAAATGGGAGGGAATAGGTACGTGCCTCTGACTTGGCTACCTCCTTTATAAGGGGGAAAATATCTAGGTATATATATATATATGTGTGTGTGTGTGTGTGTGTGTGTGTGTGTGTGTGTGTGTGTGTGTGTGTGTGTGTGTGTGTGTGTGTGTGTGTGTGTGTGTGTGTGTGTGTGTGTGTGTGTGTGTGTGTGTGTGTGTGTGTGTGTGTGTGTGTGTGTGTGTGTGTGTGTGTGTGTGTGTGTGTGTGTGTATTTACCTAGTTGTATTATGCGGGAAGGGAGCTATGCTCGTGGTAACCCGTCTTTGTATCTCTCAGCATCAAGTTTTTTCTTAAAATCTTGAATAGCGTTTGCACACACTGTTTCTTTATCTAATTTGTTTCAAGTATCTATCACTCTGCGTGGGAAGCTGTTCTTTTTTAGATCTTTTCTGTAATTTTTTTTTTTTGTATCCTCTCGTTTTTCCAGTATCCCATTTCAATAGATTTTTATCAACCACAATACACTTTAATTCTAAGCCATCAACATCAAGAGACTCGCGGAGGCCAATATGCAGAAACTGAAACGTGGTACAGCCAAGGATTTGAACCCAGTGTTAGTGACTCAACCGATTTCGCCATCAAGAGAGATATAAGTTGAGCGCAATATATTTGATATATTTGTATACTCGAGTTACATACACATACACGAAAATTTTTGTTCAACCCATCTCCACTATGATAGTACAATTGGTAAGTATACGAACGCGGAAAAGTATTTGTACAACATTGAATGGGTCCCAGTGAACAGATATACATTTGTATCAACCACAATACACTTTAATTCTAAGCCATCAACATCGAGAGACTTGCGGAGGCCAATATGCAGATATTGAAGCGTGGTACGGCCAAGGACTCGAGCCCAGGCTAACACGTGACAAGTGCTAGTGACTTACCCGATTGCGCCATTAAGAGAGATATCAGCCGGGACGAGATGTGGGGAAAAACGCTGGTGTCTACCGCATACCCTATGCTGGATGTGATCAAGTATATATCGGCGAGACCTCCCGTGACCTGAAGGCCGGATCCGGGAGCATCGCTACGATTCCCGGAACAATATCACCACCAACGCCTTTGTTATCCACCGGAACACCAACGATCACCTGATGGATTGGGATAACGCAGAGCTTCTTTTTAGTGAACCAAACAGGGTGAGGAGGAAATGCCTGGAAGCGGCCGCCATTCAAAGCTTCAAAACCATTGAGCAGAACAGAGGCATGTTCAACATCGCCCCTCCTATCATCCATCTGTTACCCGCATTATACAAATGTATGAAATGTCCCCCTTAGTCCACTTCAACAAACTGTCCGAAATGTCCTCCTCTGTCTCCACCAAGTCCCACCCGTCCCATTCTCACACACACACACCCTCCGACCCTCCACCTACCCCTCCCTGATAACCTCTCCTAATTCCTTCCCCGTGGGCCTATATGTACTCAGAGTGTTTGCCATATGTCTGTACTTGAAAAAGCTATAACAAGCGAAACGTCGCGTCGTACCAATAAAGGTTTCGATCTCACACGGTGTTTCAAAATCTGTAATATAGAACTCACTTTTAATAAAGTATGCATTAGAGAAAATCTCTCTCT
>NC_134784.1:7430591-7435591 GCF_046742065.1 Oratosquilla oratoria
TTTTTTTTTTTTTTTTTTTTTTTTTTTTTTTTTTTTTTTTTTTTTTTTTTTTTTTTTTTTTTTTTTTTTTTTTTTTTTTTTTTTTTTTTTTTTTTTTTTTTTTTTTTTTTTTTTTTTTTTTTTTTTTTTTTTTTTTTTTTTTTTTTTTTTTTTTTTTTTTTTTTTTTTTTTTTTTTTTTTTTTTTTTTTTTTTTTTTTTTTTTTTTTTTTTTTTTTTTTTTTTTTTTTTTTTTTTTTTTTTTTTTTTTTTTTTTTTTTTTTTTTTTTTTTTTTTTTTTTTTTTTTTTTTTTTTTTTTTTTTTTTTTTTTTTTTTTTTTTTTTTTTTTTTTTTTTTTTTTTTTTTTTTTTTTTTTTTTTTTTTTTTTTTTTTTTTTTTTTTTTTTTTTTTTTTTTTTTTTTTTTTTTTTTTTTTTTTTTTTTTTTTTTTTTTTTTTTTTTTTTTTTTTTTTTTTTTTTTTTTTTTTTTTTTTTTTTTTTTTTTTTTTTTTTTTTTTTTTTTTTTTTTTTTTTTTTTTTTTTTTTTTTTTTTTTTTTTTTTTTTTTTTTTTTTTTTTTTTTTTTTTTTTTTTTTTTTTTTTTTTTTTTTTTTTTTTTTTTTTTTTTTTTTTTTTTTTTTTTTTTTTTTTTTTTTTTTTTTTTTTTTTTTTTTTTTTTTTTTTTTTTTTTTTTTTTTTTTTTTTTTTTTTTTTTTTTTTTTTTTTTTTTTTTTTTTTTTTTTTTTTTTTTTTTTTTTTTTTTTTTTTTTTTTTTTTTTTTTTTTTTTTTTTTTTTTTTTTTTTTTTTTTTTTTTTTTTTTTTTTTTTTTTTTTTTTTTTTTTTTTTTTTTTTTTTTTTTTTTTTTTTTTTTTTTTTTTTTTTTTTTTTTTTTTTTTTTTTTTTTTTTTTTTTTTTTTTTTTTTTTTTTTTTTTTTTTTTTTTTTTTTTTTTTTTTTTTTTTTTTTTTTTTTTTTTTTTTTTTTTTTTTTTTTTTTTTTTTTTTTTTTTTTTTTTTTTTTTTTTTTTTTTTTTTTTTTTTTTTTTTTTTTTTTTTTTTTTTTTTTTTTTTTTTTTTTTTTTTTTTTTTTTTTTTTTTTTTTTTTTTTTTTTTTTTTTTTTTTTTTTTTTTTTTTTTTTTTTTTTTTTTTTTTTTTTTTTTTTTTTTTTTTTTTTTTTTTTTTTTTTTTTTTTTTTTTTTTTTTTTTTTTTTTTTTTTTTTTTTTTTTTTTTTTTTTTTTTTTTTTTTTTTTTTTTTTTTTTTTTTTTTTTTTTTTTTTTTTTTTTTTTTTTTTTTTTTTTTTTTTTTTTTTTTTTTTTTTTTTTTTTTTTTTTTTTTTTTTTTTTTTTTTTTTTTTTTTTTTTTTTTTTTTTTTTTTTTTTTTTTTTTTTTTTTTTTTTTTTTTTTTTTTTTTTTTTTTTTTTTTTTTTTTTTTTTTTTTTTTTTTTTTTTTTTTTTTTTTTTTTTTTTTTTTTTTTTTTTTTTTTTTTTTTTTTTTTTTTTTTTTTTTTTTTTTTTTTTTTTTTTTTTTTTTTTTTTTTTTTTTTTTTTTTTTTTTTTTTTTTTTTTTTTTTTTTTTTTTTTTTTTTTTTTTTTTTTTTTTTTTTTTTTTTTTTTTTTTTTTTTTTTTTTTTTTTTTTTTTTTTTTTTTTTTTTTTTTTTTTTTTTTTTTTTTTTTTTTTTTTTTTTTTTTTTTTTTTTTTTTTTTTTTTTTTTTTTTTTTTTTTTTTTTTTTTTTTTTTTTTTTTTTTTTTTTTTTTTTTTTTTTTTTTTTTTTTTTTTTTTTTTTTTTTTTTTTTTTTTTTTTTTTTTTTTTTTTTTTTTTTTTTTTTTTTTTTTTTTTTTTTTTTTTTTTTTTTTTTTTTTTTTTTTTTTTTTTTTTTTTTTTTTTTTTTTTTTTTTTTTTTTTTTTTTTTTTTTTTTTTTTTTTTTTTTTTTTTTTTTTTTTTTTTTTTTTTTTTTTTTTTTTTTTTTTTTTTTTTTTTTTTTTTTTTTTTTTTTTTTTTTTTTTTTTTTTTTTTTTTTTTTTTTTTTTTTTTTTTTTTTTTTTTTTTTTTTTTTTTTTTTTTTTTTTTTTTTTTTTTTTTTTTTTTTTTTTTTTTTTTTTTTTTTTTTTTTTTTTTTTTTTTTTTTTTTTTTTTTTTTTTTTTTTTTTTTTTTTTTTTTTTTTTTTTTTTTTTTTTTTTTTTTTTTTTTTTTTTTTTTTTTTTTTTTTTTTTTTTTTTTTTTTTTTTTTTTTTTTTTTTTTTTTTTTTTTTTTTTTTTTTTTTTTTTTTTTTTTTTTTTTTTTTTTTTTTTTTTTTTTTTTTTTTTTTTTTTTTTTTTTTTTTTTTTTTTTTTTTTTTTTTTTTTTTTTTTTTTTTTTTTTTTTTTTTTTTTTTTTTTTTTTTTTTTTTTTTTTTTTTTTTTTTTTTTTTTTTTTTTTTTTTTTTTTTTTTTTTTTTTTTTTTTTTTTTTTTTTTTTTTTTTTTTTTTTTTTTTTTTTTTTTTTTTTTTTTTTTTTTTTTTTTTTTTTTTTTTTTTTTTTTTTTTTTTTTTTTTTTTTTTTTTTTTTTTTTTTTTTTTTTTTTTTTTTTTTTTTTTTTTTTTTTTTTTTTTTTTTTTTTTTTTTTTTTTTTTTTTTTTTTTTTTTTTTTTTTTTTTTTTTTTTTTTTTTTTTTTTTTTTTTTTTTTTTTTTTTTTTTTTTTTTTTTTTTTTTTTTTTTTTTTTTTTTTTTTTTTTTTTTTTTTTTTTTTTTTTTTTTTTTTTTTTTTTTTTTTTTTTTTTTTTTTTTTTTTTTTTTTTTTTTTTTTTTTTTTTTTTTTTTTTTTTTTATTTTTTTTTTTTTTTTTTTTTTTTTTTTTTTTTTTTTTTTTTTTTTTTTTTTTTTTTTTTTTTTTTTTTTTTTTTTTTTTTTTTTTTTTTTTTTTTTTTTTTTTTTTTTTTTTTTTTTTTTTTTTTTTTTTTTTTTTTTTTTTATTTTTTTTTTTTTTTTTTTTTTTTTTTTTTTTTTTTTTTTTTTTTTTTTTTTTTTTTTTTTTTTTTTTTTTTTTTTTTTTTTTTTTTTTTTTTTTTTTTTTTTTTTTTTTTTTTTTTTTTTTTTTTTTGTTTTTTTTTTTTTTTTTTTTTTTTTTTTTTTTTTTTTTTTTTTTTTTTTTTTTTTTTTTTTTTTTTTTTTTTTTTTTTTTTTTTTTTTTTTTTTTTTTTTTTTTTTTTTTTTTTTTTTTTTTTTTTTTTTTTTTTTTTTTTTTTTTTTTTTTTTTTTTTTTTTTTTTTTTTTTTTTTTTTTTTTTTTTTTTTTTTTTTTTTTTTTTTTTTTCTTTTTTTTTTTTTTTTTTTTTTTTTTTTTTTTTTTTTTTTTTTTTTTTTTTTTTTTTTTTTTTTTTTTTTTTTTTTTTTTTTTTTTTTTTTTTTTTTTTTTTTATTTTTTTTTTTTTTTTTTTTTTTTTTTTTTTTTTTTTTTTTTTTTTTTTTTTTTTTTTTTTTTTTTTTTTTTTTTTTTTTTTTTTTTTTTTTTTTTTTTTTTTTTTTTTTTTTTTTTTTTTTTTTTTTTTTTGTTTTTTTTTTTTTTTTTTTTTTTTTTTTTTTTTTTTTTTTTTTTTTTTTTTTTTTTTTTTTTTTTTTTTTTTTTTTTTTTTTTTTTTTTTTTTTTTTTTTTTTTTTTTTTTTTTTTTTTTTTTTTTTTTTTTTTATTTTTTTTTTTTTTTTTTTTTTTTTTTTTTTTTTTTTTTTTTTTTTTTTTTTTTTTTTTTTTTTTTTTTTTTTTTTTTTTTTTTTTTTTTTTTTTTTTTTTTTTTTTTTTTTTTTTTTTTTTTTTTTTTTTTTTTTTTTTTTTTTTTTTTTTTTTTTTTTTTTTTTTTTTTTTTTTTTTTTTTTTTTTTTTTTTTTTTTTTTTTTTTTTTTTTTTTTTTTTTTTTTTTTTTTTTTTTTTTTTTTTTTTTTTTTTTTTTTTTTTTTTTTTTTTTTTTTTTTTTTTTTTTTTTTTTTTTTTTTTTTTTTTTTTTTTTTTTTTTTTTTTTTTTTTTTTTTTTTTTTTTTTTTTTTTTTTTTTTTTTTTTTTTTTTTTTTTTTTTTTTTTTTTTTTTTTTTTTTTTTTTTTTTTTTTTTTTTTTTTTTTTTTTTTTTTTTTTTTTTTTTTTTTTTTTTTTTTTTTTTTTTTTTTTTTTTTTTTTTTTTTTTTTTTTTTTTTTTTTTTTTTTTTTTTTTTTTTTTTTTTTTTTTTTTTTTTTTTTTTTTTTTTTTTTTTTTTTTTTTTTTTTTTTTTTTTTTTTTTTTTTTTTTTTTTTTTTTTTTTTTTTTTTTTTTTTTTTTTTTTTTTTTTTTTTTTTTTTTTTTTTTTTTTTTTTTTTTTTTTTTTTTTTTTTTTTTTTTTTTTTTTTTTTTTTTTTTTTTTTTTTTTTTTTTTTTTTTTTTTTTTTTTTTTTTTTTTTTTTTTTTTTTTTTTTTTTTTTTTTTTTTTTTTTTTTTTTTTTTTTTTTTTTTTTTTTTTTTTTTTTTTTTTTTTTTTTTTTTTTTTTTTTTTTTTTTTTTTTTTTTTTTTTTTTTTTTTTTTTTTTTTTTTTTTTTTTTTTTTTTTTTTTTTTTTTTTTTTTTTTTTTTTTTTTTTTTTTTTTTTTTTTTTTTTTTTTTTTTTTTTTTTTTTTTTTTTTTTTTTTTTTTTTTTTTTTTTTTTTTTTTTTTTTTTTTTTTTTTTTTTTTTTTTTTTTTTTTTTTTTTTTTTTTTTTTTTTTTTTTTTTTTTTTTTTTTTTTTTTTTTTTTTTTTTTTTTTTTTTTTTTTTTTTTTTTTTTTTTTTTTTTTTTTTTTTTTTTTTTTTTTTTTTTTTTTTTTTTTTTTTTTTTTTTTTTTTTTTTTTTTTTTTTTTTTTTTTTTTTTTTTTTTTTTTTTTTTTTTTTTTTTTTTTTTTTTTTTTTTTTTTTTTTTTTTTTTTTTTTTTTTTTTTTTTTTTTTTTTTTTTTTTTTTTTTTTTTTTTTTTTTTTTTTTTTTTTTTTTTTTTTTTTTTTTTTTTTTTTTTTTTTTTTTTTTTTTTTTTTTTTTTTTTTTTT
>NC_134784.1:7440591-7443091 GCF_046742065.1 Oratosquilla oratoria
TTTTTTTTTTTTTTTTTTTTTTTTTTTTTTTTTTTTTTTTTTTTTTTTTTTTTTTTTTTTTTTTTTTTTTTTTTTTTTTTTTTTTTTTTTTTTTTTTTTTTTTTTTTTTTTTTTTTTTTTTTTTTTTTTTTTTTTTTTTTTTTTTTTTTTTTTTTTTTTTTTTTTTTTTTTTTTTTTTTTTTTTTTTTTTTTTTTTTTTTTTTTTTTTTTTTTTTTTTTTTTTTTTTTTTTTTTTTTTTTTTTTTTTTTTTTTTTTTTTTTTTTTTTTTTTTTTTTTTTTTTTTTTTTTTTTTTTTTTTTTTTTTTTTTTTTTTTTTTTTTTTTTTTTTTTTTTTTTTTTTTTTTTTTTTTTTTTTTTTTTTTTTTTTTTTTTTTTTTTTTTTTTTTTTTTTTTTTTTTTTTTTTTTTTTTTTTTTTTTTTTTTTTTTTTTTTTTTTTTTTTTTTTTTTTTTTTTTTTTTTTTTTTTTTTTTTTTTTTTTTTTTTTTTTTTTTTTTTTTTTTTTTTTTTTTTTTTTTTTTTTTTTTTTTTTTTTTTTTTTTTTTTTTTTTTTTTTTTTTTTTTTTTTTTTTTTTTTTTTTTTTTTTTTTTTTTTTTTTTTTTTTTTTTTTTTTTTTTTTTTTTTTTTTTTTTTTTTTTTTTTTTTTTTTTTTTTTTTTTTTTTTTTTTTTTTTTTTTTTTTTTTTTTTTTTTTTTTTTTTTTTTTTTTTTTTTTTTTTTTTTTTTTTTTTTTTTTTTTTTTTTTTTTTTTTTTTTTTTTTTTTTTTTTTTTTTTTTTTTTTTTTTTTTTTTTTTTTTTTTTTTTTTTTTTTTTTTTTTTTTTTTTTTTTTTTTTTTTTTTTTTTTTTTTTTTTTTTTTTTTTTTTTTTTTTTTTTTTTTTTTTTTTTTTTTTTTTTTTTTTTTTTTTTTTTTTTTTTTTTTTTTTTTTTTTTTTTTTTTTTTTTTTTTTTTTTTTTTTTTTTTTTTTTTTTTTTTTTTTTTTTTTTTTTTTTTTTTTTTTTTTTTTTTTTTTTTTTTTTTTTTTTTTTTTTTTTTTTTTTTTTTTTTTTTTTTTTTTTTTTTTTTTTTTTTTTTTTTTTTTTTTTTTTTTTTTTTTTTTTTTTTTTTTTTTTTTTTTTTTTTTTTTTTTTTTTTTTTTTTTTTTTTTTTTTTTTTTTTTTTTTTTTTTTTTTTTTTTTTTTTTTTTTTTTTTTTTTTTTTTTTTTTTTTTTTTTTTTTTTTTTTTTTTTTTTTTTTTTTTTTTTTTTTTTTTTTTTTTTTTTTTTTTTTTTTTTTTTTTTTTTTTTTTTTTTTTTTTTTTTTTTTTTTTTTTTTTTTTTTTTTTTTTTTTTTTTTTTTTTTTTTTTTTTTTTTTTTTTTTTTTTTTTTTTTTTTTTTTTTTTTTTTTTTTTTTTTTTTTTTTTTTTTTTTTTTTTTTTTTTTTTTTTTTTTTTTTTTTTTTTTTTTTTTTTTTTTTTTTTTTTTTTTTTTTTTTTTTTTTTTTTTTTTTTTTTTTTTTTTTTTTTTTTTTTTTTTTTTTTTTTTTTTTTTTTTTTTTTTTTTTTTTTTTTTTTTTTTTTTTTTTTTTTTTTTTTTTTTTTTTTTTTTTTTTTTTTTTTTTTTTTTTTTTTTTTTTTTTTTTTTTTTTTTTTTTTTTTTTTTTTTTTTTTTTTTTTTTTTTTTTTTTTTTTTTTTTTTTTTTTTTTTTTTTTTTTTTTTTTTTTTTTTTTTTTTTTTTTTTTTTTTTTTTTTTTTTTTTTTTTTTTTTTTTTTTTTTTTTTTTTTTTTTTTTTTTTTTTTTTTTTTTTTTTTTTTTTTTTTTTTTTTTTTTTTTTTTTTTTTTTTTTTTTTTTTTTTTTTTTTTTTTTTTTTTTTTTTTTTTTTTTTTTTTTTTTTTTTTTTTTTTTTTTTTTTTTTTTTTTTTTTTTTTTTTTTTTTTTTTTTTTTTTTTTTTTTTTTTTTTTTTTTTTTTTTTTTTTTTTTTTTTTTTTTTTTTTTTTTTTTTTTTTTTTTTTTTTTTTTTTTTTTTTTTTTTTTTTTTTTTTTTTTTTTTTTTTTTTTTTTTTTTTTTTTTTTTTTTTTTTTTTTTTTTTTTTTTTTTTTTTTTTTTTTTTTTTTTTTTTTTTTTTTTTTTTTTTTTTTTTTTTTTTTTTTTTTTTTTTTTTTTTTTTTTTTTTTTTTTTTTTTTTTTTTTTTTTTTTTTTTTTTTTTTTTTTTTTTTTTTTTTTTTTTTTTTTTTTTTTTTTTTTTTTTTTTTTTTTTTTTTTTTTTTTTTTTTTTTTTTTTTTTTTTTTTTTTTTTTTTTTTTTTTTTTTTTTTTTTTTTTTTTTTTTTTTTTTTTTTTTTTTTTTTTTTTTTTTTTTTTTTTTTTTTTTTTTTTTTTTTTTTTTTTTTTTTTTTTTTTTTTTTTTTTTTTTTTTTTTTTTTTTTTTTTTTTTTTTTTTTTTTTTTTTTTTTTTTTTTTTTTTTTTTTTTTTTTTTTTTTTTTTTTTTTTTTTTTTTTTTTTTTTTTTTTTTTTTT
>NC_134784.1:7450591-7460591 GCF_046742065.1 Oratosquilla oratoria
AACATTTGACATACAAAATGTCTTGGCGACCCCGGGAAAATCGCTTGGCGACCCCAGGGTTAGGAAACATTGCTTTAAACTGTCTAGGCTTTGCCCCTTGCAGTTGAATAAGATAACCCGGGGGCAGACAGAATTGACATATGAGTCAACTTGGGTACTCAAACAATTAAGAGAAAGGATAGCATGAAAAAGAAAAGGCAGCAGAAACAGGAAGAGAGAGAGCAAAAAGGAAAAGGGAGCGAAAAGATGAGGTGGGAAAGAATGAATAGGAAAGGGAGAAGATAGATGATGTGGTTTGATAAGAGGGAAGGATGATAAGAGAAGGATAGTGAGGAGAAGGAACAAGAAGAGAAAAAAAGACTAGGAGGAAAAGGGGGAGTAGAAGAAAAATAGGAAGAGGAAAAGGAAAAGGAGATTCTGAAGAAGTAATATAATTTTTTAATTCAATTGTGAATGATGGCCGGACATCATTGCATACTAGCTCACGTATGACAACAGAACCGAAAATGCTTTCCACATTGCTCATCGGGGTTTTGAACGATAATTATTGAAACAGGTTGAAGCTTTCTGGTTATAAAGGGAGACCGAGAACTATTTTTTTCAGAATGATCCGCTTTGTTTCAGAAATCACTGAACAAAAGAAAGTCCGAGGGAATAATCCTGTTGTACAGTACTTGTCGAGATACGCGGAATAGAAAGGATGAAAATATGCGCGGAAGGAAGGACATGAAATAAAGGAGGAAATAGGAAAGTAATCAGGAGGTGCAAAATAAAGAGAAAAAGGATTGTATTCCATCGTCAATAACCAGAGCTTTGGGGGACAATATTGTGCCCAAGAGGTGACGTGAGAGAGGTGGCAAAAGAGAGATTTAAGGAGAGTACCACAATATAGGAATAGTAGAAGCTAAAAGGCTCAGTAATATTCTCAAAGTAGAAATGGTAACTCTGAGGGGGTATGCGCAGGGAGAAAGAGGAGGAAGAGAAAAGATGAAGAAGGAAAACGAGGAAGAGGAGAAAGAGAAGGGCAGCAGGGAGGAAAAGGAACAAAGAAAGAGATGACTTACAGAGGTCAGGGTGAGGAAAAACGATGGAGAGTTGGCGGACGTCAGGGAGAAAGTGAAATTAGAGAGGTATGGAGGAGGAGGAGGAGGAGGAGGAGGAGGAGGAGGAAGATTAAAAGGAGGAAGAGTAAGATGAGAAGGAAAGAAAATAAGGATCGGGACGGATGAGACAGGCAGAGAAGGAGAAATTCTTTTTTAGTATTTCATTGTCGATGACTAGCGCATCTATCCTTTGCCACAATATCGCGACGAAAAGATGCTGACAAAAGGAACAGCAACGATGATGATGATGATGATGATGATGATGATGATGATGATGATGATGATGATGATGATGATGATGATGATGATGATGATGATGATGATGATGATGATGATGATGATGATGATGATGATGATGATGGTGATGGTGATGGTGATGGTGATGGTGATGGTGATGGTGATGGTGATGATGATGATGATGATGATGATGATGATGATGATGATGATGATGATGATGATGATGATGATGATGATGATGATGATGATGATGGTGATGGTGATGGTGATGGTGATGGTGATGGTGATGGGGATGGGGATGGGGATGGTGATGGTGATGGTGATGGTGATGGTGATGGTGATGGTGATGGTGATGGTGATGGTGATGGTGATGGTGATGGTGATGGTGATGGTGATGGTGATGGTGATGGTGATGATGATGATGAGGAGGAGGAGGAGGAGAAGGAGGAGGACGACGACGGAAGGAAAGAAGAATAGTGGAGGACAAAGGTCATCAGCATTCTATTTTGAATGGAAATCAATCTCCAATTATAAAAGAATGTTGTGGGGCTCTGATCCGTAGGGGTTCCAGTTAGGTCCCTAAGGCATCGGGTGCACAAAACTTATGCAGCCAATGCGCCATAGGGGTTGAGGGGGAGTGAGGAAGGTGGAGAGCTTGGTGGTGATGCTAAGGGAACAAATCCGGGGGAGGAGAAAGAATTTTATGAGTGAGGAGAGAAAGGCAGAGGAGGATGGAGGAGAACGAAGGGGGTGGGTGGGTGGGGTGGGGGGAGAAAGGTTGGTTGGGGGGAGTTAGAGAGAAGGAATTTGGTAACCCCCCGCCCCACACCCACACACAAACACACTCGCCCTCCACCTTCCTCCCTTGATCATCTCAAGATCACCGAGAGGGAAAGTGGACAGACAAGATGTGGGTAGCCAACGCCAATGCAACGTTTTTTTTTTGTTTTGTTTTTTTAACCCAGCCATGGGTTAAAAGGTCTCTCGTTGGCGTGGTTGTATATTTTAAAAAGCTATGAATCCCAGCAAATAATTTAGCATTGCAATGTTGCGTTTTTTGCCGGATAAACCTTAGGTACCACGGGCAAGTTGGTTCGATCTTGCTCTGCACAGTGCAGATACAAGTTTGACTTCAGCAAAGAGCCCTCTGGTGTAAGTTTCTGTTGTTCTCTATTCAAGAATAACAACAACAATCACGATAAAAACACAGAGAATACTTTGCTATTTATGGCTCTAAGTCACACCCAGCTCAACGCTGGTCTGTTCTATATCACTCCTAAGCTTGAAGTAGATATCCATGGCTTAGGCACGCCTCGTTCAACCGTGTCAATTGTTGTTACTCTTATATGGAGAACAACATTTCTCTCCACCACCCGAATGGTATACTGACAGCAGTGTTAAGTAGTCAGGGACCAAAACCTCGCAGCTGTACTTTGTGAATGGTGACTAATCTTCACTCAGATTGTAGATAAATAAATAAACAAATAGATAAGCTTATGAATAAATAAACAGATAAATAGACAAATAAATAAACGGATAAATAGCTAACTAAATAGATATATTGATAAATAAATGAATAAATAGCTAAATGAATAGATAAAAAGAAGAATAATTAGATAAATAAATTAATGAATAAGTAAATGAATAACGAGGTAAGTGAATAAGTTAAAAAGTACATACATACATACATACATATACCAAGGCTTTTTCCCCCTTCCAAGGGAGGTAGCCAAAAAGGGAAAGGCATAAAAACACTCCCACCCATTTCATCCCTAAATACACTCCACACCCCTCCCACTCTTCCTCTCATCTGAGCACCTCCTGGATGACGGGTCATCCCTGCACCCTGCCCACCGCCCTGGGTCAGAAGCAGTGTCGCAAGACACAGTACATCCACAGCAAGGCCGCTTCATTTAATCGGCGACCCCCCCCTCTCCGTCCCCCTTTGCATATAAGGCGAGGACGGGGAGAAATCCCTTCGGGCTGCGTCAAAATTAACTCACACATAGTACCCCCCCCACCCCCGCCCATTCCTCCTCATGCAGTCACAACATCATCCATATACAACCATTCTCCACTCACCTCTGTCTTCCGTCCTCTCCCTTCCTTCCTCAACAAACATTCCCCTCTTCCCCAAAGCCCCCTTCACCCCATCCATCCACCTCATCCTAGGACGTCCCCTCATGTTCACTCCCTCCACATCTGCCTTCCATACCTCTTTTACTAGTCTTTCTTCACTCATTCTTTCCATGTGTCCAAAACCATCCTAATATTCTTTCATCAACCCTATCTCCCAAATCCTTTTTCACCCCTGTTCTCCTCCTCACCTCCTCATTTCTCACTCTATCCAGCCTAGTAACCCCCACCATACTTCTCAGACACCTCATCTCAAACATATTCAAACTCCTTCTCTCTTCTTCTCTTATGTTCCACGTTTCTGCCCCATACAGTGCTGTTGGCACAAGCACTCCTTCATACAGTCTCCTCTTCGCATCCATTCCCAAATGTCTATTCCTCATTACACTCTTTTAACCACCAAGGCATTTACTCGCTTCTCTCAATCTACATTCTACTTCCACCTTCACTCCACCTTTTCCTGCTACACTTGCACCCAAGTGTCTAAAACTATCCACTTCCTCCAGTCGCTCTCCCTTAATGTTCACTTCCAGTCTACTGCCACTTTCACCCTTTGTACATCTCATCACCTTACTTTTACCCACATTTATCTTTAGCTTTCTTCTATCACATACTCTCCCAAACTCTGCCACCAGCTTCCTCAATCCCTCCTCTGACCCTGCCACAAGCGCAGTGTCGTCCGCAAACAACAGCTGGCTCACCTCCCACTTTTCTCCATTTTCTTTAACCATTTCTAATCCCTGACTCACTACCCTAGCATTCACCTCTCGCACCACCCCATCCATGTATAAGTTGAACAGCCAGGGCGACATAACGCATCCTTGACGAAGTCCCACCTTTACTTCAAACCACTCACTCTCTCCATTTCTAATCCTAACACATGCTCTACTACTCTCATAAAAACTCTTGACAGCTCCCAAAAGCTTTCCTCCTATCCCTTTCTGTCTACCCTATCATAAGCCTTTTCCAGATCCATAAAAGCCCAAAAAACATCCTTCCCCTTTCCTATAGCTTTCTCACATATCTGTCTTACCACAAAGATCTGATCTACACAACCTCTACCCGTCCTAAATCCACACTGTTCCTCACCAATTACTCCTTCTGTTCCTCTCCTAATCCTCTCAATTAAGATCCTCCCATAAGCCTTCCCTACTACACTCAACAGGCCAATCCCTCTGAAAGTGTAGTAGCAAAGGAAAGTTAAAAAGTAAATAGATAAATAAGTAAAAAATATATATAAATGATTGAATAAATAAATAAATAAGTAAATAAAGAGACAAATGAATAAATAAATAAACAAATGAATAGATAAACGAATTAATTAATTAATTAATCAATTAATTAATCAATTAATAATTAAATGCTGACCATTTCTAACTTTTTCTCTGTCTCTTACTGCCATCCTTAAATCTCCACCATCACCTTGACTTCGGCGCAAGAGTCCCTTAGGATAGAGGCGCTGGTTACATATCGCCGACAAGATAATAAAAATCTTTCCACCACCTGCCTGCCTGCCTGCCTGCTTGCCTTCATGCCTGGGGCCAGGCGATTTCAATTATTACAAAGGATTACAAAGGCGGAGCATGCCGAGAGGAGACCTTTTGATCCATATCTAGGTCGGATGCGAAAAAAAGAATCATATTAATAATAAAATAATAAATAAAAAATATAATAATGTAAATAACAAATAAAATACATAAATAAATGCATAGGTATAGTTAAATAATAAACAAACAGGTAAATAGTAAATAATAATAAATTGACATATAACTAATAATAAATGAAAATCAGACAGACAAATGGTAACAAAACAAAAACAAATAATATAAGATAAATTATAATCATTACAGCATTTCCATGGCATCACCATTCCTACTGATAGCTAAGGGTTGAGAGTTCGTATAAGTAAAAACGACCCTGGTTATAATATCTTTTTTCTTTTTAGATTTCCAAATATCAAATTCTCTTTCTGTCATGCACTGTATAGCAAAGCTGAATGATAAACAAAGAGGTTGTAAAATTATACAATTGTTCAACGTACGGTCGACATTTTCTTAGAGAAGTCTAGATTTCTGTAAACGAAGTTATTTTTTGGTTATTCAAATAGAGTTTGGGGGCAGAATGTGGGAGGAAAAATTGCCCAGTGTGATAACCCTTTTACTCGTAGTGAAAAATAGCCCAGTGTCATAACCCTTTTACTCGTAGTAAAAATACTCCAGTGTCATAACCCTTTTACTCGTAGTGAAAAATAGCCCAGTGTCATAACCCTTTTACTCGTAGTGAAAAATAGCCTAGTGTGATAACCCTTTTACTCGTAGTGAAAAATAGCCCAGTGTGATAACCCTTTTACTCGGAGTGAAAAATAGCCCAGTGTCATAACCCTTTTACTCGTAGTGAAAAATAGCCCAGTGTCATAACCCTTTTACTCGTAGTGAAAAATAGCCCAGTGTGATAACCCTTTTACTCGTAGTGAAAAATACTCCAGTGTCATAACCCTTTTAGTCGTAGTGAAAAATAGCCCAGTGTCATAACCCTTTTACTCGTAGTGAAAAATACTCCAGTGTCATAACTCTTTTACTCGTAGTGAAAAATAGCCCAGTGTGATAACCCTTATACTCGTAGTGAAAAATAGCCCAGAGTGATAACCCTTTTACTCGTAGTGAAAAATAGCCCAGTGTGATAACCCTTTAACTCGTAGTGAAAAATAGCCCAGTGTGATAACCCTTTTACTCGTAGTGAAAAATAGCCCAGTGTCATAACCCTTTTACTCGTAGTGAAAAATAGCCCAGTGTGATAACCCTTTTACTCGTAGTGAAAAATAGCCCAGTGTGATAACCCTTTTACTCGTAGTGAAAAATAGCCCAGTGTGATAACCCTTTTACTCGTAGTGAAAAATAGCCCAGTGTCATAACCCTTTTACTCGTAGTGAAAAATAGCCCAGTGTGATAACCCTTTTTCTCGTAGTGAAAAATAGCCCAGTGTGATAGCCCTTTTACTCGTAGTGAAAAATAGCCCAGTGTGATAATCCTTTAACTCGTAGTGAAAAATAGCCCAGTGTGACAACCCTTTTACTCGTAGTGAAAAATAGCCCAGTGTGATAACCCTTTTACTCGTAGTGAAAAATAGCCCAGTGTCATAACCCTTTTACTCGTAGTGAAAAATAGCCCAGTGTCATAACCCTTTTACTCGGAGTGAAAAATAGCCCAGTGTCATAACCCTTTTACTCGTAGTGAAAAATACTCCAGTGTCATAACCCTTTTACTCGTAGTGAAAAATAGCCCAGTGTGATAACCCTTTTACTCGTAGTGAAAAATAGCCCAGTGTGACAACCCTTTTACTCGTAGTGAAAAATAGCCCAGTTTGATAACCCTTTAACTCGTAGTGAAAAATAGCCCAGTGTGATAACCCTTTTACTCGTAGTGAAAAATAGCCCAGTGTGATAACCCTTTTACTCGTAGTGAAAAATAGCCCAGTGTGATAACCCTTTTACTCGTAGTGAAAAATAGCCCAGTGTGATAACCCTTTTACTCGTAGTGAAAAATAGCCCAGTGTCATAACCCTTTTACTCGTAGTTCCTTTGGTAGCCCATCTATTTCATTCACATGTAAGACACCCCCATGTGTACAGAAAATACAAGTGGATTGTCAGTTTTCTAATTTGTTTCAGAACTTAAAACTGTTGACAGATAGTAATTAACTCATCCCAGATTATCAATGATTTTTCAAACTTGATTCTGTTGCATTTTTCTGCAGTGGGCGCAAACCGCAAGCAATTTTTGTTCTGATTACGGAACTGAAAATTTAATTTGAAATATGGAATTTCAACATTAACCCATTAATGCCCAGCTTCGGTCATTCTGCGACCACATATTTTGTATATTAGTATAAGAAGAAAAAGAAGAAGAAGAAGAAGAAGAAGAAGAAGAAGAAGAAGAAGAAGAAGAAGAAGAAGAAGAAGAAGAAGAAGAAGAAGAAGAAGAAGAAGAAGAAGAAGAAGAAGAAGAAGAAGAAGAAGAAGAAGAAGAAGAAGAAGAAGAAAAGGAAGAAGAAGAAGAAGAAGAAGAAGAAGAAGAAGAAGAAGAAGAGGAAGAAGAAGAAGAAGAAGAAAAGGAAGAAGAAGAGGAAGATGAAGAAGAAGAAGAAGAAGAAGAAGAAGAAGAAGAAGAAGAAGAAGAAGAAGAAGAAGAAGAAGAAGAAGAAGAAGAAGAAGAAGAAGAAGAAGAAGAAGAAGAAGAAGAAGAAGAAGAAGAAGAAGAAGAAGATAAGTCTATGGGGGAAAATTCACTCATTACTGTAATTGTAACTAAAGAAAATATTAATAGATGTATAGAAAAACTCAAAGTTTATAAAACACCAGATCCTGACGGTTGGCATCCAAGAATCTTAATTGGAAATTATAAAAAATCATATCCGGAGATGTCCCAAGAGAATGAAAATTAGCTAACGTTACCCCCATATTCAAAAAAGGCGACAAAAAGAAGCCAATGAACTACAGGTCTATATCTATAACCTTAACGTCAATCGTAGGAAAAATTATGGAAACTATCATAAGTAGCTGTTTAATAAATGATAGACAGCATGGATTCAGACGGAAACGTTCTTGCGTGACTAATCTCCTTAAATTCTACAACACAGTCATCTCAAATTATGACAGAAGAAACACTATGGATTTAATATATCTGGAATTTGCGAAGGCTTTCGATGCCTTCCCGCACGAGACTACACGCTAAATTAGCTTCACATGGAATTAGTGGCAGCCTATTAAACTGGACTAGTATTTGGTTAAGCGATTGTAAACAGAGATTTGTTCTAAATGGCAAAACTCCTAGATGGGATTTTTTTACGAGTGGAGTTCCTCAGGGTTCCGTTCTTGGGTCACTTCTATTCATAGTATTCATAAACGATATAGACTACAAACAGAAATCTATTGTTTCCAAATTTGCTGATAATACAAAACTGTGCGGAATGGCAAATGATCACTTAAACCAATTAGATATTCAGGAAGATTTATACAAACTACAGAATTTATCTTAAAAATAGTTAATGAAAGTAAATGCAAGGGTATGCACATAGGCAAAAATAACAATAAGTACGATTAGAAGTTATTTGAAAATTCATTAACAAAAGTGGATAGTGAATAGGATCTCGGCGTAATTACTATTAATGCTCTGAAATCATCTAAGCAGTGTATTTCCGCCTCAGAGAAAGCAAATATTATTCTAGGACTGATTGCTTAATCTTTTGATTTAAAAACTCGTCTGTTATTAACAAGTTATATAAATCGTTAGTTCGTCCACATTTGAAATATGTTGTATCTGCATGGTCACCGAATCTCATTAAGACATTGTCAGACTGGAAATAGTACAACGGTGAGCCACAAATTAAATTTATTCCAAATATCAGAAATAAATCATACGAAAATAACTAAAACATATGAACATATTTTTCCTAAAAACGCGTAGACTCTGGGGTGATTTGATACAGGTCTTAGACTATAGAAGGAATTAACAACTTCAAAAGTGACGAAATTTTTACACTGAATGCGAATTAGAAAAGAAATAGGCCAATGGTCTCAAACGGTCAGGAGGTAGGTTTAATTTGGAAGTGGGTAGGAACAACTCCGCCAACCGTGTGCTGAATAAATTGAATAAACTTCCTACAGAGGCAGTGCAATGTAGTACAGTTCGAACTTTTAAGATTCATTTAGAATTTAGATTACACACCTAAGGCTAAGCAATATTGAATATGCTGTGATGCCTGCCATTTATCATACTTTACCTTATTTATTTATCATTATTATTTATTTATCATTATTTATGTGTTTGTTTATTATTTATTATTATTTATTTATTTATTTTCTTTAGTTTTGTAGAGATAAAAGAAGTAGCATATAAAAAAATCGCAATAAATTCGATTTTCTATTATCATCCTTGAGAGAAAACTCTAGTATATTAGGGGTGACCCTGATAATTTTTTGAGATCTGTAAACTAGAAATGTAAAAATATCGATGGTTTTATGAGTCCCTGCATTCTAGATGCATTCCGAAAGCGTGCGAGCGCTCTAATATACAAATTCAATATCGTGATACGAAATGTTTCACCTATAAATCTCAAAATATAAAAAATAGGAGAAATACAGCGTTGACACGAGTACTACGTTTTTGTGTGCGAGAAAATTATTCTCGTATTACATACCAATATAAGAAATTTCTATGCCAGTATGCGACAAAGCTTCATAGATATTTTTGCGCGATTTTATGCTATTCATATGGATTTCTATGTTCTTAGACAAATTGAATGCCGAGACATCACCATGCACAGACATTGGGTCCTTAAATTGTAAAGAGTGAAGTAATAACACGTGCCATAGAATCTTTTCAGCATACCTACATTTTTGTGGTTAAGCGAAACATCGTTTGCTGCGATATCACGGATTTTATTTCGTAGATCTACGCACTACCAGAGCCAAGTACATTCTGCCCTCAGGCGTAAGCTGGGGGTCTGGCACAGGGCAGGGGCATGACC